>NC_092108.1:37395854-37455854 GCF_045679555.1 Salvelinus alpinus
TGACACATGGCGCTGCTGCAAATTCTAAATTCAACTTTAACGTTGTCTAGAATCAAATTGGATTCAGTCAGTTAACTCAGATCAATGCAGCGTGAACTCTTTGTAGCACTGTAAAATTGATCATTAATAGAGAAGCATACTAATAATACAGATATGGAACTTAGGTTTAATTTAAACATAGTTTACCTCCTGCTGGCTAAGTGTGTGTGTGTGTGTGTGTGTGTGTGTGTGTGTGTGTGTGTGTGTGTGTGTGTGTGTGTGTGTGTGTGTGTGTGTGTGTGTGTGTGTGTGTGTGTGTGTGTGTGTGTGTGTGTGTGTGTGTGTGTGTGTGTGTGTGTGTGTGTGTGTGTGTGTGTGACATAGCTGGTGGACCTATTGTAATGTCTGTGTGAATAGCCTTTGTTGGTGATGCGGTGTGGTGGTAGGTGAGACAGACCTGTGTGTGTGTGTGTGTGTGTGTGTGTGTGTGTGTGAGAGGCACAACTTTTGGACATGTCTAACATAAACACAGTCAAGATGGTCATGTCGGTCAAGATGGTCATGTCGACTGTACAGTACCTGCTGCAGACGATGGAGATGGCCACTAGAGAGACGATGAACACCACTCCTGCTGCAGCTGACCCTGCGATTAGAGGAAGCTGCTCTCTCAACTCTGACTTATAGTCATCTACAGAGACAGAGAGAGGGCAGGGGAGAAAGAAAGAGAGACAGACAGAGAGAGAGAGAGAGAAGAGAGAGAGAGAAACAGAGAGAGGGGGAGGGTATAGTGTAAAGACAGGCAGAGAAGAGTGTGAAAGGAGGACAGAGAGAAGAGGAGAAGGTGGTGTGAGCGGTATGGAGAGAATGTAAAGGTAAAGGTGCGGGAACAGAAAGAACAGCATGGTTAGTCCAGGAAGACCTGAGTATAGAGAGAACAAATACACTCCTCTACGTATTTACTTGGACAGTGAAGCTAATGACACAATACAGTATTTACCATTCATTTCTATTGGGCACAACACAACCCGAAACACAACCATAACAAACTGCAAATGCATCCCACAAGTTTGGAGAGTCACAAGCTGGATGTAGTCATTGCTTGCTAGTAAAATGAGACCAAATACTACACTTTTGACTATACTGTAAGTAAATTTGTCCAAATACTTATGACACCTTCAAATGGGTCGGCAGGGTAGCCTAGTGGTTAGAGCGTTGGACTTGTAACCGAAAGGTTAGCTGACAAGGTGACAAGGTACACATCTGTCGTTCTGCCCCTGAACAGGCAGTTAACCCACTGTTCCTAGGCCGTCATTGAAAATAAGAATTTGTTCTTAACTGACTTGCCTAGTTAAATAAAGGGGGACTAGATACATAAAGTGCTTTCATTTCCAAACAGTAAAACAGATATGTATGAAATTACATACATAATAAAAGGTGACATTCTGTATATAGACGAGTTAGCTGGCAATGTCATGAAAACAATGCATGCACGTCGATGAGGCAGAAGTCAGTGTTCTTATGATTTTGTACAGTCAGATAGCTAGCAACAATGACAAGAAGCCATGTGGGGAACCATCGGTGGCTTTTTTCAGCTTGTTGTATCTTGTTATTGATACCACGTCTTGTTTTGAGGTGTTTTGATTCTTCTCATGTCTATGCTAATATGGCTCAAATTCGCTAGCGAGCTAACCAACAACTCAAACAATGTATTTGAGAGACAACAAGTGCTCATTGTGCAAATATATTTATGTTTTCAAAAAAGATTTGAAGAGGAAATATAGTTTACATGTTGTCAACTACATGTTGTCAAAACTGCCTGTTTTGCTCCACCGTTGGACACGCAACGCAACGCTTTACTGCTAAACAACCCACCCGTCTATAGAACCAAATGAAACGTTTTAGCTTCGCTGTCCAAGCAAATGCAGAGGGGAGTATAGGTGCCTCAGCTCTGAGATGTTGAGTTATATGTAGAGTTAAGCCATGCTGACTGTCACCTGTACATTTCCATAGGAGAGACCAATGGAGCGAGCTCAAGTGAGAGAGAGGGAGCTGTGAGAGAGGGAGAATGATCGATAGAGAGAGTGTTTCTGTAGCCATTCCTAATCCCTCCGGTCACAGTCTGACAGACATAAAAGACCACCTTGGAATTTCTAACGGGGATGTTCAGACACAAGCTCCTGTTAGACAGTCAGATATACAGCTAAACGTTAGCGGCCGAAAGGAGGAAGAATGGCACAGGAGTTCAGAGGGTAGCCCAAAGAACTTCTAAAGGCACACTAAACTGCCTCAGTCTTATATCGTGTCTTTGTGTGGCTGTTTTAGGGCCTTAGGGCTACTCTAGTGGTGTTTCTTGAGCAAGATTTAGCATGCTGCGGGCAAACTGAAATTCGCTTTACAGCAATGGGACAAAAGGAGAAGTAAGGAGAAGTCTTTAGAGCGGTGATATAGTATCTGAAATATCTATAAAATAAGAAACTAAAAGTACACTTGATAGTGTGAATTATAGGCCTACTCTTTTGTTAGCTGTAAAGACAGTGTGCTATTTCTCTGTGCAGCTGTATTCAGGTGCTGTGCTGCTGACGGAGTCTCCTAAACTCAGACAGGTGAAAATTAGGATTGGCTTGAGCAGAAATCAACTGTCTGAGTGCTAGCTAACAGTAAATAACAGCACATTACAATCAGTCATGTAGGGCTGGGCGATATGGTCATATTTCTTTTGACTTATGGGCAATTCATGATTTACAGTACGAGTCAAAGGTTTGGACACACCTACTCATTCAAGGGTTTTTTGTTTATTTTTACTATTTTCTATAATGTAGAATAATAGTGAAGACATCAAAACTATAAAAAAGCACATAACACATATTTAGTAACCAAAAAAGTGGTAACAAATCAAAATATATTTTATATTTGAGATTCTTCAAAGTAGCCACCCTTTGCCTTGAGGACAGATTTGCACACTCTTGGCATTCTCTCAACCAGCATCATGAGGAACACTTTTCCAGTGGTCTTTCCCTTCACTCTGTTGTCCAACTCATCCCAAACCATCTCAATTGGGTTGAGGTCGGGTGATTGTGGAGGCCAGGTCATCTGATGCAGCACTCCATCACTCTCCTTCTTGGTCAAATAGCCCTTACACAGCCTGGAGGTGTGTTTTGAGTCATTGTCCTGTTGAAAAACAAATGATAGTCCTACTAAACGCAAACAAGATAGGATGGCGTATCGCTGCAGAATGCTGTGGTAACCATGCTGATTAAGTGTGCCTTGAATTCTAAATAAATCACAGACAGTCTCACCCCCACACCATCACACCTCATCCTCCATGCTTCACGGAGGGAACCACACATGCGGAGATAATCTGTTCACCTTCTCTGAGTCTCACAAAGACACAGCGATGGGAACCAAAAATCTCAAATTTGGACTCATCAGACCAAATGACAGATTTCCACCGGTCTAATGTCCATTGCTCGTGTTTCTTGGCCCAAGCAAGTCTCTTCTTCTTCTTAGTGTCCAATAGTAGTGGTTTCTTTGCAGCAATCCGACCATGAAGGCCTGGTTCCCGCAGTCTCCTCTGAACAGTTGATGTTGACATGTCTGTTACTTGAACTCTGTGAGGCATTTATTTGGGCTACAATCTGAGGTGTAGTTAACTCTATTGAACTTATCCTCTGCAGTAGAGGTAACTCTGGTTCCACAAAAACCACAAATTAACTTTTCCTGTGGCGATCCTCCTGAGAGGCAGTTTCATCATAGCGCTTGATAGTTTCAAAGTTCTTGAAATTTTCCCAGATTGACTGACCTTCATGTCTTAAAGTAATGATGGACTTTTGTTTCTCTTTGCTTATTTGAGCTGTTCTTGCCATAATATGGACTTGGTCTTTTACCAAATAGGGCTATCTTCTGTATACCACCCCTACCTTGTCACAACACATCTGATTGGCTCAAACACATTAAGAAGGAAAGAAATTTCACAAATGAACTTTTAACAAGGCACACCTGTTAATTGAAATGCATTCCAGGTGACTACCTCGTGAAGCTGGTTGAGAGAATGCCAAAGAGTGTGCAAAGCTGTCATCAAGGCAAAGGGTGGCAACTTTGAAGAATCTCAAAATATAATACATTTTGTTTTGTTACATTATTTTGGTTACTACATGATTCCATATGTGTTTTTTCATAGTTTTGATGTCTTCACTATTATTCTACAATGTAGAAAATAGTACAAATAAAGAAAAGCCCTGGAATGAATAGGTGTGTCCAAATTTTTACCTGGTCCTGTATATCTCAATTTTTTCAAATATTTTGTCTAAATAAGCATTGTTGTACATTTAAAGGTCAGATCCACTGCATTTCAAACAGTCAGCAATAATCAAATGAATCCAGGGCTTGTTAAGTTATACCTGGGCCTTCCACAACCATAAGACCCACTCATCATTTAATTATTTTATCAAAAGTCTGTCTCTAACAGATTTTCAGGTCTGTCTATGAAAATGCCCTTTTTTTGTTACAAATGTAACTAGAACCATGCATACATCACATTCACTAATAATGACTCACTTTTTGTAGCTACAGGTCTCATCAACAATCTCTCAAGCCCACGTGCTAGTGATTAGCCAACAAATCTTTATATTTCAAGTTTAGCCAACCCTGGATCTATTTTCTAGCTAAGGTTGAACAGTTGAATTGTTATGAACACACCCTTCTGTCCATATTCAACAGTTTGAAATGGCGGAGACGTGCATCTTGTCATTATATGTGACCGATCGCCTTGATTCAGTCTTTTGTAGAAAAATGTGAAATTATGTTTTTTTACATTGGATAAAAGTAGAGACACAGAGCTGCAAAATGGTATATCATACATCGCATTTGAGGAACAATGGGAAAGTAATTCTGCTTTGAAAGTTGATAAACTTGTAACCTCACTTTTGAGAAAATGGCCAATGATCTCCTCCTCATTGCACCTGTCAATCAAATAACTGAGTGAGTGGGGTGATGGTGGGGGGTGAGGAGACAACTGTGGGAGGCATGTGACAATGTGATGACAGACAGATATGAGGGATTGTCGACTGTGAGAGGAGGGGGAGAGAAGAGGAAAAAGAGAAGATTCAGAGAGAAGGATGGAGGAGGGCAGGAGGTAGTGAAGAAGGTGATGAGACAAGTGGAGGGTGGGGTGAGACAAGTGGAGGGTGGGGTTGACACGGGTGAGAGGAGGTGGGGCAGGGGGACGTGGGGAGGAGAGGGGAGGCAGACACTACAGAGGGTAAGGGATTTAGGGGATGGGTCTACCAGGCTGACAGGTGTAAAATCAGCAAGCTCTCAGTCTCACTTCAATATCCGACGTATGTCTATAAATGTCTAACATCAAAGGTTAAGTTTAGACATTCATTTAGAATGGTTAAGATAAGGGTTAAGGTTTGGGATAGGGTTAAAACAAAAACAAAAAAAGTTCTGGGATTGAACATGCGACCCTCGGAGCAGGAGCTTGCGGCTTACTCCCTTCCACAACGCTCTAGCAAACCGCAAGCCTTCTTGATGGTAATAGCCTTCATCGTTGCTCCTGGTGGCTTTTTTAGTGGCTGGGGTCCTGGGTACCTGGACGGACGTCGAATTTAGCCTTGGATCTTGAGCGACCTGGCTGGTACACTATATATACAAAAGTATGTGGACACCCCTTCAAATGAGTGGATTAGGCTATTTCAGCCAGACCTGTTGGTGTATAAAATGGAGCACACAGCCATGTAATCTCCATAGACAAACATTGGCAGTAGAATGGCCTTGCTGAAGGGCTCAGTGACTTTCAACGTGGCACCGACATAGGATGCCACCTTTCCAACAAATTCAGTTTGTCAAATTTCTGCCCTGCTTGAGCTTCCCCGGTCAACTGTAAGTGCTGTTATTGTGAAGTGGAAACGTCTAGGAGCAACAACGGCTCAGCCACGAAGTGGTAGGCCACACAAACTCACAGAACGGAACCACCAAGTGCTGAAGCACGTAGTAAAAATATTCTGTCCTCGGTTGCAACACTCACTACCGAGTTCCAAACTGCCTCTGGAAGCAGCGTTAGCACAAGAACTGTTCATCGAGAGCTTCATGAAATGGGTTTCCATGGCCGAGCAGCTGCACACAAGCCTAAGATCACCATTCTCTATGCCAAGCATTGGCTGGAGTGGTGTATTGGCTGGAGTGACTTTGGAGCAGTGGAAATGCGTTCTCTGGAGTGATGAAACATGCTTTACTATCTTACAATCCGACTGACAAATCTAGGTTTGGCGGATGCCAGGAGAACACTACCTGCCCCAATGGAAAGTGTCAACTGTAAAGTTTGTCAGAGGAGAAATAATGGTTTGGGACTGTTTTCATGGTTCGGGCTAGGCCCCTTAGTTCCAGTGAAGGGAAATCTTAACACTACAGCATACAATGACATTCTAGATGATTCTGTGCTTCCAACTTTGTGGCAACAGTTTGAGGATGGACCTTTCCTGTTTTAGCATGACAATGCCCCTGTGCACAAAGCGAGATCCATACATAAACGGTTTGTGGAGATCGGTGTGGAAGAACTTGACTCTCCTGCACAGAGCCCTGACCTCAACCCCATCGAACACCTTTGGGATGAATTGGAACGCCGACTGCCCAACATCAGTGCCCAACCTCACTAATGCTTTTCTGGCTGAATGGAAGCAATGTTCCAACATCTAGTGGAAAGCCTTCCCAGAAGAGTGGAGGTTGTTATAGCATGAAAGGGGGGACACCAACTCCAGATTAATGCCCATGATTTTGGAATGAGATGTTCGACGAGCAGGTGTCCACAAACCTTTGGTCATGTAGTGTATTAGAGTTTGTGTCAAGACTACTAAATCTGCTCCCGCAGACGAGAACAACACCTGCACTTATCCACCTCTGGACTATGACAGGGAGGAAGGGCTATGGGGAGGGACGGAGGACGGAGGATTAGGGGGAGTTGTGGCATTTGTGATGTCAAGCGGAGATTTGCCCTTCGATGTGAATCATAGATAGATAAGAAGGTATGTTTAGTGTTTTACCTCCCCAGTGGTTAGGGTTAGGATTCTGAGAAGTTAAAATGATCCTAGGCCTGTGCCTAAAAGGGCATCTTCTATCCGGAGCATGTAGAGTGTTGTAAATCATCTGGCAGCATATTGCAGAAGAAAGAAGACAGGAGATGTGGCGTACACCCACACACAAACACCTGGACACATGCTCTCATACTGTCACCCCCCCCCCACCGCGTGCCAGTGTAGCAGGTGTTGCGCCCCCCTGAAAATCCAACCCCGGGTGGCAAATAATTAATCACATCAGCCACTAATCACAGCTAAGCATTCTGGGATAGCTCGTCAGCAACATACGGGCTCAATGAAGAACCAATTAGCGAAACAGTCTGGATCAAGCAGTTACACACAGGAAAAGACAAATGCTCAAAACCACCATTCTTAACTCCAATATATTATTCTTAACAATCTCTTACACGATCGTTAAGACTGTGGGTTTAGAAATACAATGTTCATCAAACATCCATAAACATGTTGTCACACAGCGATTAACAATCATATGATCCGATATCAAATTCACAATCCTTCTTCCTCTCTGCTCTATATCTCCTATTCTATGTGTCTCTCTCTTTCTCTCTTACAGTTTCTCTCTCTCTCTCTCAAACACACAGACACGCACACAAACACACACACAAACGAACACACACAGTTACCCACCACCATCCACCATCTTCCCTCGCCTCCCCTCCTCCCCTTGGTCCTTACCATCTGTGAGGGTTTGGAAGCACATCTTGCCGCTGTATTTGCCAAAGCCAGCCACGGTCCTGGCCCGCACCTGCACGACGTAGACCATGCCCGCCCGGAGGCCCTCCACCCTGGCTGTGTTGGTCTCGCTGCGCACCATGGTGGAGTTGATCTCTGAATGGTCCTGGAGGAACAGAGGAGAATGGGATAGCCGGTTAATGTTCCAGAGAGATAGAGCAGGTCATGTGTATAATCCAGGACTGGACACAGTGGGGGAGCGACAGAGAGGAAGAGACCAGGGGCCGTATGTCTCATGCAATGGCTTCATTAACCAGGAAATCTGGACCGTATGTACTGTATCAACCGTCAGAGTAGGAGTGCTGATTTAGGATCAGTGTTGCTTTATAGGTCAAAATGAATAAGATCACATGGACAGGAATGTCCTGATCCTAGATCAACACTCCTGAGATGCTTGATACAGTACATACGGACCAACATGAACCTTTAAGGAAACCATTGTATCATCAAGGAGGCAGGTATCATAACACATCCAAAACCATTTGGCAGATTCCTCACTATCATGTGTTTCTCCCCTATGCTGCAGCAGTAATCAGCAACCAGTAGTGAGCGACATTGGCTGCCTTTCCTACAACAGAGGTAACACCAGAATTATTTTTTTATGTATTTTTTATTTAGCGCACAACCTGGACAGAAAGGAAAGAGAATTGAAATTCAGAGAAACCATTACTTTCACATGGTTAGTCAGAGTAACAAAAAAGCAGAAAGGTTGACTGAAGGGGAATACAGTATGTGCCTTCACTCTCCTTGTCCATAGAAACCTAAAGTTCAGATGAGTCATATGCCATTTTGATGCTGTAACAAGTCTACTCTAGTGTTCTCTAGCTGTTGTGGTTCTCTTTCTATGAGCGACTGGTTAGTTTGTTATTACGCCGCCCTTGACAGGCTTACATAACTGTTACCACCACAGATGGAAACTTTAGTGCCGAGGTTGAATGACAGTATGCATTGTTAGAGGGAGTGCTTTAGTGCTCACGCACACGCTCACACGCGCACACACACACACACACACACACACATATACACACACATACTGCCCATTAGGCCCATTAGTCTGAGTCACATTGTAAAATTGTTCCTGCTGTATTTACTGCTGGCCTCAGAAGTGTTTAGAAAGAGAGAGAGAGAGAGAGAGAGAGAGAGAGAGAGAGAGTTTAATTAGTAAAGGAAGTGGTGAACATTGGCTCTCTCGTTCTGTGGTGTCTGAAGTGGCGCGCTGCTAATTATGTCAGAGGACTAATTCCGCCCACGGAAAGTGTTTGTTTTCACTTAATGGAACAAAGCAACGCTTACAAGTTCCTTTTTGTAGAGAATTGTTTCATGCGACATTTTCTTGTTCTGTTTGGTTTTGTTTGCTTAAGAGTGAGAGTTCAAAGGATTAAAAAAAAAGAATTATGGTCAAAGTTTGGATTAAATGGATCAACAAAAGTGTATAAATCAATCCAATAAGACTTTTTGGACCCGGAAGGCTGTATTTTACCTAACCTAACACAATGGTAAATCTAAGCGCTGACGGAAGTGCTATAGGTCCAGGGGTGTGTCAGAAATATTTTTGCTATTTTCACAGCCTTTATTTTGAGCGCAATAGCTGGCGGTAGTACGAAAGGGTTTTGATGAATAAACACAGTTTAGGTGTGACGAGGCCAGTCACTGGTTCTGTAGTTTATTGATGGTCTTTGCGTTGTCCAATCCGGCTGGGAGCGAGGAATATTCTCATCCTAGTCCATTGTGGATTGATACTACAGTTTGTTAAATAGCATAGGCTATAGTAACGAGTGATGGCAACAGAAAAAAAAAAAATCCAGTGTTTGCTCAATATGTTTGTAGTGTTGACAGTCAACATTGTAATTGGCTTCAACTAGTATAGGTCTTTACGGAATCGCACTTCTCCTCAAATATAAAATACTAGGCTCCCGTTAGTTCTACTGTACGTATGAAGCACATTCTCAGTTAGCAAGATATAGCCTAGGCCTACCGTTGATATGGCATTATAGGAGTGATAAATGTGAATAGCCTATGTTTAGAAGAGCGCGTCTTTGGTAACCGGACAAGAAGCGCTCTTTGGAAATGGGAATGGATACTGCAGGTTGGCCTATGTGACTTGTGAATAATGCAAAAGCATGTCGGCAAAAGCCTCACAAGTACACCATTTAGAAACCTTGTATGGAGGCTCCTGGCAAATAATTGGCCACGATGAGAAAGACACCAGACGCATTGCTGTTGAACCAGCTTTCGTTGTAGTAAGGCTTCTTTTTTAATCAAACAAAACGGAAAACAAGCAATTGTTACAGGAAAATAACTTAAACATTTTACTGCTGCCAAACTTGATATTTTAATAAACGTTTGGTGATTAACATTCCTTTCAAAGTGGTCTCACGAGCCAAACCCTTTATCAATAGTCTTGACTACTTGGCGAATGCATTGGGCATGACAAAAAAAAATGCCTTCATTGAAAGGAGGGGAGTCTACACTTGGTTTTTAATCAAACGAAACAAGATTTTTTGGGGGATGTTTCTAAATACAAGGTTTATGGGCACTAAAAGCACATCTCTCTTGTTCATTGTGCATATGGGCACTGTGCATCACCGCTGGATAGGCTGCGCTTCCGTTGCTATAATCTACGCTAAGCTAAGACCAGCTTTCCGTTGGTCTTAAATACCCCCACCAGTGCATACTAAAGGTTCTTAAGGACACACCTCAGATACTGCCACCTGTCCCACCTCAGCACAAGTGAGCTCACACATTAACAACAACAAGATACACAACCAATTATAGCCAGAGCAAGTAGAGCTAAAATCTAACGAAGGAACATTAGATAAACCCTCTCAAACATTGTCAGCTAGTTGGCCGTCAAAATTGCACTGATAAATAATCGGGAATTGTAGCCTACTCGTCTCCAAGCACCCAAGAGAACTGGCTAAAGTTGGCTAGCTTGCTAAATAGCTACTTCCAGGCACAAATGAGAGAACACCTGGTTAGGCTGTTTACATGTTATCTAAAGTGTTCCTGACTAATTATTACTTTTTTGCCTATGTTTACTGACACCGGTCAAATTCAGCAGGTGTTGCAAAATTCATCAGTTGTTCTGCACTCTGGCAAACTCAGATGAGGTTGCTCTGAAATCAGAGTAGATCGGCAGAGTGAATTTGAGAACGCAAGAGATATGCTAACAGTATAACAGTCGTTCATCTCTAGCTGTGTATAGCCACCGAAAAACGATATGAGGGGAAATAGTCAGTCACTTATCCACTCCGTTTTGGTCAAGAATATTGAGTCACTGAAACAGTGCATCCCGAATGGAGGCAGCAAACAATGTACCAGGACAGCTGTGATTTACAACATGATAGCAATATTTTTTGGACTCCCAAGAAATGTATTGGTGAGTTATATTAAACATGCATTGAACTGCATCCATCTATTCTGCCGACAATGCCTTAGTGTACATCATGGAACGTTGAGTCAAATAGAACCTATTTTTAAAACCTCTTATAAAGTAGATTTTGTAGCACGAACTGGGAATTTGATCTTTTTTATATTATGATTGTCTGTTTGTTTCATAACTGCAAAGTAGTTAAAACACTGTCAGTTCCACTTTAAACTGCTGGTCATTGGTTACCTTGTGTGCTGAATTATGACATGTGTTTTGCAATGTGAAGTAATAGTTGTACATGCTTAATTGTTCTGTTTTTGTATTATTATGATTGGGACCTACAGGCTTATTATGTCTGAGTGAATGTGCTGCTTGTCCTTCAACATCATGCTGTGTGTGACCTCTGTCTTTCTATCGGACCTATGCAGGGGTGTAGTGGTGCTTTAACATCATGCTGTGTGTGACCGCTGTCTTTCTATCGGCCCTATGCAGGGGTGTAGTGGTGCTTTAACATCATGCTGTGTGTGACCGCTGTCTTTCTATCGGCCCTATGCAGGGGTGTAGTGGTGCTTTAACATCATGCTGTGTGTGACCTCTGTCTTTCTATCGGACCTATGCAGGGGTGTAGTGGTGCTTTAACATCATGCTGTGTGTGACCGCTGTCTTTCTATCGGCCCTATGCAAGGGTGTAGTGGTGCTTTAACATCATGCTGTGTGTGACCGCTGTCTTTCTATCGGCCCTATGCAGGGGTGTAGTGGTGCTTTAACATCGTGCGGTGTGTGACCGCTGTCTTTCTATCGGACCTATGCAAGGGTGTAGTGGTGCCTGGAGAAGTGGACATAGTCTCATTTTGCCAAAAAGTTACCCAATGGCCCACCCAGTGAAGGAGAGGCACCCTTTGTGAAAAATTCAATGTTTTCCTGTAGATTTTTCAGATTTTCACGTTCAAAATCATAATATTTTTTTATAGAAAAAATACAAAAATTTGATGGTCTAAGTCCACAACAATGCTTAATCCACATCAACCTGATCGGGGGGCCTCTCAGGGCCTGGCTCCACAGTGGGTGGGCCTGTGTCCACCCAGGCCCATCCATGTCTATGCCCCTGATGCAAACAGGGCATGATAACAATTGTGCATCACAAATAGCCTACTGACCAACAGACTGAACTTTTTCAATACCTGGTTTGTTGACTTAGTTAGCATTTACTGGTAGATATCATAAGTTGAAACGTCTTTCCTACCCTACCGGCTACTGATGTCATAATTCTGTGAGCTGCTCCATGCCAAAACCAGCTGAGAGCTGCTCCATGCCAAAACCAGCTGAGAGCTGCTCCATGCCAAAACCAGAGCTGCACACTCTTGCTGCCTGCTGATGATATTCCACTGAAACCAGGCTGTGTGCGGGGCGCAGGTGAATATATTTCACATGCTTTGTGATTGTGTAGGCTACTTTGTGCATTATTTCTCTATTGTACTACATCATTGATAAGTCGTATACCTCCACTACACTACTTTGATACACATCAGTAGGGATTAAGAAGTGAGTATACGCAACGCCCACTGAAGAAAAAGTGGGTACACGGTTTATACCTGCGTATACCCTCCACTACACCACTGGCCCTTTGTGTTTTACAATAAGTGCACTCTCCTACGGCTGCTGTCCTTTCACATTCATGAACCTGTCACACACTCAAGGCCTAGGTCCAAAAGGTTCGCCACTGCAGCAAACATGTCTATAATAGATATAAAGGCTGTTAAGATATTCATGTTTCAAGAAAGTTGTGTATATATTTGGCCTGGCGAAGCGGTTTTATGTGCTGACTGAGTGGAAGCTTATAATGATGAGGAAATTAGGAGACCGAGTACAAATGTATTCAACACCAAGAACAAGACACTCAATATGAGACTGGTCTCGAGTACTACAAGACTGCTCAACACTGAGCAAAATCTTAAAACATACGAAGTACAAGTCAGAAGTTTGGACACACCTACTCATTCAACGGTTTTTCTTTATTTTGACTATTTTCTACATTGTAGAATAAGAGTGAAGACATCAAAACTATCAAATAACACCATATGGAATTATGTGGTAAGCAAAAAAGTGTGAAACAAATTCTTCAAAGTAGCCACCCTTTGCCTTGATGACAGCTTTGCACACTCTTGGCATTATCTCAAATCAAATCAGATCAAAGTTTATTTGCCACGTGCACCGAATACAACAGGTGTAGACCTTACAGTGAAATGCTTACTTACAGGCCAACCAATAACCAATAGTGCAAAAAAGGTATTAGGTGAACAATAGGTAGGTAAAGAAATAAAACAACAGTAAAAAGACAGGCTATATAAAGTAGCGAGGCTACATACAGACACCGGTTAGTCAGGCTGATTGAGGTAGTATGTACATGTAGATATGGTTAAAGTGACTATGCATATATGATGAACAGAGAGTAGCAGTAGCGTAAAAGAGGGGTTGGTGGGTGATGTGTGGGACACAATGCAGATAGCCCGGTTAGCCAATGTGCGGGAGCACTGGTTGGTCGGCCCAAATGAGGTAGTATGTACATGAATGTATAGTTAAAGTGACTATGCATATATGATTAACAGAGAGTAGCAGCAGTGTAAAAAGAGGGGTTGGGAGTGGGCACACAATGCAAATAGTCCTGGTAGCCATTTGATTACCTGTTCCTGAGTCTTATGGCTCGGGGGTAAAAATGTTGAGAAGCCTTTTTGTCCTAGACTTGGCACTACGGTACCGCTTGCCATGTGGTAGTAGAGAGAACAGTCTATGACTGGGGTGGCTGGGGTCTTTGACAATTTTTAGGGCCTTCCTCTGACACCGCCTGGTGTAGAGGTCCTAGATGGCAGGCAGCTTAGCCCCAGTGATGTACTGAGTCGTACGCATTACCCTCTCAACCAGCTTCATGAGGCAGTCACCTGTAATGCATTTCAATTAACAGGTGTGCCTTGTTAAAAGTTAATTTGTGGAATTTCTTTCCTTCTTAATGCGTTTGAGTCAATCACTTGTGTTGTGACAAGGTAGGGTCGGTGTACAGAAGATAGCCCTATTTGGTAAAAGACCAAGTCCATATTATGGCAAGAACAGTTCAAATAAGCAAAGAGAAACGACAGTCCATCATTACTTTGATCTTCATGTCTTAGTCAATCTGAAAAATGTCAGGAACTTTGAACGTTTCTTCAAGTGCAGTTGCAAAAACCATCAAGCGCTATGATGAAACTGGCTCTCAATGAGGACCGCCACAGGAAAGGAAGAACCAGAGTTACCTCTGATGCAGAGGATAAGTTCATTAGAGTTACCAGCCTCAGAAATTGCAGCCCAAATAAATGCTTCACAGAGTTCAAGTAACAGACATAACTCAACATCAACTGTTCAGAGGAGACTGCGTGAATCTGGCCTTCGTGGTTGAAGTGCAGCAAAGAAACCACTACTAAAGGACACCAATAAGAAGAAGAGACTTGCTTGCGCCAAGAAACACGATCAAGGGACATTAGAGCAGTGGAAATCTGTCCTTTGGTTCCAACCGCCGTGTCTTTGTGAGACAAAGAGGAGGTGAACGGATGATCTCCGCATGTGTGGTTCCCACCGTGAAGCATGGAGGAGGAGGTGTGATGGTGTTGGGGTGCTTTGTTGGTGACACTGTCTGATTTATTTAAAATTCAAAGCAACTTAACCAGCATGGCTACAACAGCATTCTGCAGCGATACGCCATCCCATCTGGTTTGCGCTTAGTGGGAATATTATTTGTTTTTCAACAGGACAATGACCCAACACACCCCCAGGCTGTGTAAGGGCTATTTGACCGAGAAGGAGAGTGATGGAGTGCTGCATCAGATGACCTGGCCTCCACAATCACCCAACCTCAACCCAATTGAGATGGTTTGGGATGAGTTGGACCATAGAGCGAAGGAAAAGCAACCAACAAGTGCTCAACATAGGTGGGAACTCCTTCAAGATCGTTGGAAAAGCATTCCAGGTTAAGCTGGTTTAGAGAATGCCAAGAGTGTGCAAAGCTTTCGTCAAGGCAAAGGGTGAAGAATTTGATGAATCTCAAAATATATTTTGATTTGTTTAACACTTTTTTGGTTACTACATGATTTTATATGTGTTATTTGATAGTTTTTATTTCTTCACTAATATTTTACAATGTAGAAAATAGTAAAAATAAAGAAAAACTCTTGAATGAGTGTGTCCAAACTTTTGACTGGTACTGTACATATCAACATTTAATAAGATATAGGAAAGTGAATGATAAAAAAGGAGAAGAGAGCAATGAGAACCACAGAGAAGAGAACCGAATAGAGGCAGAGGCAGAGGCAGAGGCCTGTATGCGATCCACACCGACATCGTTACCCAATCAGATCAGTGTAATTAGATCACGGAGGAAGCTCCATCATTGGCCAGATGAGGTAAACACCGCTATGAAATTTGACCGAAACATAATGATCTCTCCAATCACATTAGGCTTTATTAGACACTCACTCCTGTGATGAAGATGAATGTTAGCTTGTGCCCTAATAGGAAAATGCTACTCCTAAATTTAATCTCATAAGAGTAAAGAGACGAAAACAGGATATTAGCAATAACAATGAGTTATATCATTGGATAATTAGATTTGTGGTATTAATATGTTTATTGGTAATGTACCATGAAGATGAATAGTCACATACATTCCTAGAATTAGCCACAGTGTCTGCATTACCTATTGTATAGTCACACTGTGTAAAAGTGCTATTGCACTTCAATTATGGTGTGATCTAATTTGATAAATGTCCAAAAATAGACAGCTCATGTAAAGGGAAGCCAGGCAACCACATTAGAGTATTGGGACATCACTCTCATATTCATAAGCAAGGCCATGGTTGGTTGAGCATTGACCACCTGCGGTTAGGATTGGCCCACTCCTGCTGTCAGTCAAACAGAGTCTCCTAGGACCACACCCCCCACCCACTGCTTGATTTTGGGAGACGGTTGGGTGAGCAGATTAGAATCATTATCACCTATATTCGGCAAGTACATTTACACATACCCAGAATTTGCCTTAGGCGTAAGGTGCTGCCAGCAATAGACAATATACAAACAGAATACAGACAAGTACTCATGCAGAATACACAAAATCAGAACAGTAACCTTAAAATATAAGTGCATAGGCTGATTACACTGGGAATATACAATTTACAGAGGGAATATATATACAGTGCCTTCAGATAGTATTTACACCCCTTGTCTTTTTCCACATTTTGTTGTGTTACAAAGTGGGATTGTCATTTTCGTTGACGATCTACACAAAATATTCTGTAATGTCAAAGTGGAAGAAATGTTTAACATTTTTGTGTTGATTCATGGAAAGTAAAACACAAATATATCTTGATTGGATAAGTATTCAACCCCCTGAAGCAATACATGCTAGAATCACCTTCGGCAGCGATTACAGCTGTGAGTCTTTCGGGGTAAGTCACTAAGAGCTTTGCACACCTGCATTGTACATTTTGAACATTATTCTTAAAACAATTCTTCAAGCTCTGTCAAGTTGATTGTTGATTAATGCTTGACAGCCATTTTCAAGTCTTGCCATAGATTTTCAAGCCAATTTGAGTCAAAACTGTAACTAGGCCACTCAGGAACTTTCAATGTCGTCTTCGTAAGCAACTCCAATGTATATTTGGCCTTGTGTTTTAGGTCATTGTCCTGCTGAAAGGTGAATTTGTCTTCCAGTGTCTGTAGGAAAGCAGACTGACCCAAGTTTTCCTATAGGATTTGCAATGTGCTTAGCTCTAATCCGTTTATTTTTATCCTAAAAAACTCCCTAGTCCGTGCCGATGACAAGCATACCCATAACATGGTGGACATGGTGCATCCACCACCATGCTTGAATATATGAAGAGTGGTAGTCAGTGATGTGTTGTGTTGGATTTTTTTGGCCGCAAAACATCACGCTTTGTATTCAGGACAAACGGTTCTTTGCCACATTTTTTGCAGTTTTACTTTAGTGCCTTATTGCAAACAGGATGTATGTTTTGGAATATTTTTATTCTGTAAATGCTTCTTTATTTTCACTCTGTCATTTAGGTTAGTATTGTGAACTAACTACAATGTTGTTGATCCAGCCGCAGTTATCTCCTATCACAGCCATTAAACTCTGTAACTACTTTAAAATCACCATTGGCCTCATGGTGAAATCCTTGAGTGGTCTCCTTCCTTTACGGCAACGGAGTTAGGAAGGGGCCTGTATCTTTGTAGTGACTGGGTGTATTGATACACCATCCTGTGTAATGAATAACTGCACCATGTTCAAAGGGATATTCAATGTCTGCTTGTTTTTTTTCACACATCTACCAATAGGTTCTCTTCTTTGCGAGGCATTGGAAAATCTCCAAACACTATTTCTACGCACAGAGTGAGTCCATGCAACTTATTATGTGACTTGTTAAGAACATTTTTACAAATTTAGGCTTGCAATAACATTTCTAAAAACATAATTCCACTTTGACATTATGGGGTATTCTGTGTATATCAGTAACACAAATTCTCAATGTAATCCACTTTAAATTAAGGCTGTAACACAACAAAATGTACAAAAAGTTAAGGGGTGTGACTACTTTCTGAAGGCACAGTATCTAAGCAGAGGGAGGGATGTTGCCGTGGCGAATATATACAGTGTTTTGTGGAGGTGTACATCATGCAGATTAGTATTGAGGTCATTGATGACTATGTGCAGTAATCGGCCCAATGCAAATTCACTTAATCCCTATGAGCCCGATGGCCGGTTGATGAGGTCCACAGCATGGAAGAAACTGTTCAGGTGGCGGGCGGTTTTGGTAATGATTGACCTAAACCGTCTGCCAGAGCGGAGTCTTTAAAAGATGTGGTGTCCGGGGTAGGCAGGGTCAGCGATGATCTGACGTGCAAGCTTCCTTGTCCTGGAGGCGTGCAGGTCCTTGATGGAGGGCAGGTGACAGCCGATGACCTTCTCCGCCAACTGGATGGCCGATGGGGAACCATGCCCGGAGAGACCGCCAACAAGTAGTGGCCCTTTCATGCTGTCAGTCAAATGGGGATTATATTTGACACACACACACATCTACATCTGCCATACTTAAAGTGAAGTAGCAGGTGGCGGGACAGAAGCTTGACAACAGCCAATGAAAGGCTTTGCCAGGAGAGACTGACCACCGTGAATGGCCCTCACATGCTGTCAGTCAAATGCGGATTAGAGGAGACGCACCATAACATGCTATATAAAGACAGAGCAGCAGGTGGGAGGGCAGATGGGAGGGCAGCCAATGGTGAGGTTGGCCAGCAGTGACAGACAGGGAACACTGCATGTCGTCTGGTCTCTGTAGTGTCCTCTTGGCTGAAGGCTGCAGTTCCCTAGGCAGTGTTTTCCCCCCAACTAACACAAATAAGAAGGCGGGCCTCCTCTCCTCAAGCCTTAAACAATTTGTCTTTAATTTGTTTCAATACACCATTTTGATGTCTGCTGTCATGGTTGATGATTTCAGCCTTTGTGCACTGCCTTGGAATGAAACAATACAAGGGGAATCTATGCCTTATAGACTGTCAGAGCAATAGAACTGGAGTGGACTGCACCAGTACGTTTACATACACGCCATTGGACAGAACAACCCCAACCCCCGAAGTGAATCTCTACTACTGCTGCCTACTACCAGATAAGCTGAGCCAGCTTCTGGTGCCTGTTTAAACTATGGACCGTGGCATACGTACGTGTGTGTGTGTGTGTGTGTGTGTGTGTATGTGTGTGTGTGTGTGTGTGTGTGTGTGTGTGTGTGTCCATGTGTGTGTGTGTAGCTCCCCACACCCCCACCCTGGTGGCATGTGCCAACCTCCTAACAAAGGACAGTATGGTCACCTGGCAGAGAGACAGACCTGGTGTGGGACCATGTGTCCACTTCACATATCACAAACACATACGTACACGCACACACAGACACGCACACACACACGAGCCGCCCCCACATACTAACTACATGGTTAACGATACATAGAAGGTATAATATTGGTAAAGGGGGACATAATTTCCTTTACAACAAAAACATATATTTCTAGAGATACTATATACATATTTATTCTTTGTAATGCTACTGACGTGAATGAAAAGTGTAAGGAAACAATACCATCAATAAGCAATGTCATTCCTTGAGGCACCATCCCTTACATTCCTAGACCATAAGCAAGTAATTACCATATTCATTATGAATTCAAATAACCCTCTAGAAGCTTATATTAAAGGGCATTTTAAATCATATTAAGTATCTGCATTATTACATGTAGCAAATACAGTTTTAAAACAGCCTAACTGCTAGTCCTTTACAAAAGGATTCCCTTAAGCATAGCATAATGGTACTATACACATTATTATACTTTTCTTGACCTGCTGTTAAGAAGTATTACTATGCATGCTATCTCCTTTCAACCATTCCACTGCCTTCATCTAAGATAGCCACTTACACTGCATATTAACTGTGGGAGAGTGGCTGTACAGCTGCTTTCACACGCCCACTATAAAGACACAAGCAAATGCCACTCTCGAAAGGGAAACCATGCCTTGATCACAGTATTGCTAGCTAACCATTAGCAGCATGCTACACTTATATCACTTAGTGTAGCCTACATGCAAGCACGCACACTTAGAAATGCATGGCAAACATGTGCACAAACACGCATATGCTCAAACATACACACCCACACACATACACACAACTAACACAGATCACTCACTGGGGGAGCTCAAAAGCTCTGCACAACTCTCTCAGGATTGGGGAAAATATACAATTTAAAATAAATAGAAAACATCTTTATCTAGAAAATAAATTAAAGTTGGGGGATTTAGGATGAACAACAATGGGCAACCTTGACTCGTTTAGTTTGTTTTTCCTCGTTTTCTTTCTGACATCAGCAAACACTCTGAGGGCTTAGCTCTCTATGTCTCTACAGCTCACCTGAGGATACTGTCTGGGCTCAGAAGAGCTGGGTGGGGCACAGACAAAAGACATAGAGAGAGGAGAAGAGCGAGAGCTGCTGAAAGAGAGAGAAAGAGAGAAGAAAGAAATACAAAAAAGTCTGAAAGGGAAAAATGTATTACACAGCGAAGGGAGCCAGGGATTTGAATCAAAATCCAGCTTTTCAAAAGTTCCCATTATAAATCATGACATGTCTGTGTGCATACTGAGCTTTGGATAATACTAGGATATTTCACTGAAGGCCAACTGAGAGACTAAATGAATGATATAAACTTAGTTGGTGTTCCTTTTGACAACTCACTGATTGTGCATTGAGTGCAATGGGAATTATAGTTGTCAAGAGTGACAACTTTGCACACACACACACACACACACACACACACACACACACACACACACACACACACACACACACACACACACACACACACACACACACACACACACACACACACACACACACACAGAGAGACATACAGTGCATTCGGAAAGTATTCAGACCCCTTCCCTTTTTCAACATTTTGTTACGTTACAGCCTTATTCTAACCTGTTTTCTCTTTGTTATTATGGGATGTTGTGTGTAGGTTGATGAGGAATCATTTTAGAATAAGGCGGTAACGTAAGTAAATGTGGAAAAAGTCAAGGGCTCTGAATACTTTCTGAATGCACTGTACACACAGACACAGACACACACACCTCAGTAACCTGGTAACCTGAGCCAGTTTAAGAGTGTCCCTGCTCTTCACTCTAGTCTTAATGGAGGCCCTGACCTTCGCTACTCCAATTTAGTTCCTACCGCCCCAAACTTTAGGAAAAAAAAAAAAGAAAAGACCAGAAATGAAAGAGAGGGGATGAGATTCCACTTTTTCTGTATAGACCTTTAATTCATTTCTACTTGCTTGCCAAACTACACGATTCAAGGACCACTTACTCTGGAGTGAGAGGGGGATAGTGGCCTGTTTGGTGGAAAGCCTAAAGACTTTTGAGCACCGGATACCTATTTTCAGTTCCCCTTCTCCTAATTGTCTCTTTGTGTCCCAATTCCTCCTCTCCTCTCTCACAAACACCTGGTCTAGTCCGAGGTACGTTGACAACTCGGGAGATCGTGAGTTCTAAGTCTGTATGGGATCTCTTTAACTCGTACAATGGACACTTTGGTGTCCTTTAGATTGTACAATGAGCACTTTAGTGTCCTTCCAACAGAAAAGTGAAACTATGAGCTCCACTATTAGTCTAGTAAAACAACACATTACTGTATAACCGATCTGTGTGGGAAGACGACGTGCATATGACTTATGTTGTGAAATTCTTCTCTCCCCTGCGTTTGAAGACGAGCTGACTGTGCAACTAGCGTAGCTTGAAAGTCCATTGAAACAATCATCCACCGCTCCATAACTGCATGACACATAAAATACTAATATCACCGGCTCATAAAGAGATGATCAGGCTCTGATCAGGCCCTACACCCAAACAAGGGCACTGCGTTCATCCACCTCTGGCCTGCTCGCCTCCCTACCTCTGAGGAAGTACAGTTCCCGCTCAGCCCAGTCAAAACTGTTCGCTGCTCTGGCACCCCAATGGTGGAACAAACTCCCTCACGACGCCAGGTCAGCGGAGTCAATCACCACCTTCCGGAGACACCTGAAACCCCACCTCTTTAAGGAATACCTAGGATAGGATAAAGTAATCCTTCTAACCCCCCCCCCCTTAAAAGAGTTAGATGCACTATTGTAAAGTGGTTGTTCCACTGGATATCATAAGGTGAATGCACCAATTTGTAAGTCGCTCTGGATAAGAGCGTCTGCTAAATGACTTAAATGTAATGTAAATGTAGATGATCTGAGAGACCAGGAGGGACGGCCCATGAGGCCATTTTGATAAATTCGATCAAAAACCCCAGGTTTTAATGGCTGCATTATCTAGGCTATAAGTTTCCTGCGGTGCGAGCAAGACAGTGAGAGCGGCCATGTGCAGGGGAGTGTGTTATAGACACAGAGCCAGTAGCTAGACACCCCTCTGTAATTGTTTTTTATCTCTAAAGGACCACATCATCACTTTACGACTGTACACAAGTCCCTCCTGCTATAGCAGGCATATATCCCTCCTCACCTCTCCACCTGATAGCTGATGTGTGGTGAGCGTTCTGGCTCAAAAATGGATGCTGTGCATCACCCAGGTGGGTGCTACACATTGATGGTGAATGAGGTGAGTTTACCCCTACTATCTATAGAGCTTTGAGTACCTCAGTTGCTATAAAAGCGCTATATAAATCCAATCAATTATTATTATTATTATTATTATTACTTTTATTATTATTATTTGGAGAATTCATAGTGGAGTAAGTAGAAGTTATGCAGAATTGCATGGATTTCTCCATTGAGATTACGTCAAGTTTACCTTGGGGATAATCATAGTCAATCTCTATGGCTCAGGGTATATACTTCTTGCCACTATAGGGGGTGCTGTTTCGCATTAGCATAATTTGCTCAACAGATTAAACGGCTTCCTAATAAATTCTTGCTCGTACAATATGCATATTATTGTTATTATTGGATAGAAAACACTCTCTAGTTTCTATAGCCATTGGAATTTTGTCTCTGAGTGGTACAGAACTCAATCTACAGCACTTTTCATGATAGGGAGTCAGATTTCAGACATCCTGGCCCCTGATCTGGAGTCAGTTTAAAGGTCCCTGTAAATGCTATGGAGAAACAGACACGTCTTACGTCTTCCCCTGGATGTCAGTACGTGATGACGCTTTGAATGGAGTCGATTGCGCAATCAGGGGCTGCATAAAAGAGCAAATACCAGAAGTAGCATCCCTTTGCTGCCTGCGCGTTGCGCACGGAGGACGTCGGACTCGCCTCTTTCCAAGCGTTTGTTTAGCCAGTAATATTTCTCTGGTCATGTTTTTACTCGTTAGAGGTGTTAAAAACATCATAAGGTAGTTAATTTAAACCGTTTTATAGCAATTTATATCCGTTTAGTGCGATTTTGACCCATTTATTTCTGAGGCACTTTGAACAGCTGGGCACGTTTCCAGTTCATGCCGAACGTTAGTGGGCATTTCCACATGGCAAGAGGACAGCTTTCGACCAAAAGACGATTAGACCCAAGAAAGGATTCTTTGCCCAAGATTCTGATGGAAGAACAGCTCACAGTAAGAACAATTTATGATGATAAATCGTGTTTCTGTCGAAAAATGTTAAACGCTTATGTCGCCATTTTGTTCTGTATAGCTTCGCTTGGCGCAACCTGTATTGAAAAGTAAGGATAATTTAAAAAATGTAAATCAGCGATTGCATTAAGAACTAATTTGTCTTTCGATTCCTGTCAACCCTGTATTTTTTAGTCAAGTATATGATTAGCTTTTGATTAAACTAGATCACTAAAAGATGGCGACCAACATTTCCAGGCTTGTTTTGCTACTATTTTCATTGTATAACCACGGTTTATTATGGCTAAATATGCACATTTTCGAACAAACTCTATATGTATGTTGTAAAATGATGTTACTGGAGTGTCATCGGAAGAATTCTGAGAAGGTTAGTGAAAAAATTAATATATTTTGGCGATGATAACGATATCGCTCTCTTTAGCTTGAATTCATGCTGGGGTAACGTTTGCATATGTGGTATGCTAATATAACGATTTATTGTGTTTTCGCCGTAAAACACTTAGAAAATCTGAAATATTGTCTGAATTCACAAGATCTGTGTCTTTCCAATGCTATGCTTTGTCTATTTTTAAGAAATGTTTTATGATGAGTAAATTGGTAATACACGTTGCTCTCTGTAGTAATTCTAGTCGCTTTGGTGAGATTTGTGATGGTGGCTGCAATGGCAAACTATGATTTATACCTGAAATATGCACATTTTCTAACAAAACCTATCCTATACCATAAATATGTTATCAGACTGTCATCTGATGAGGTTTTTTCTTGGTTAGTGGCTATCAATATCTTAGTTTAGCCGAATTGGTGATAGCTACTGGTGGAGAGAAAAAATGGTGGACAAAGAAATTGTGTATTTTGCTAACGTGTTTAGCTAATAGATTTACATATTGTGTCTTCCCTGTAAAACATTTTAAAAATCTGAAATGGTGGCTTTATTCACAAGATCTGTATCTTTCATTAGGTGTCTTGGACTTGTGATTTAATGATATTTAGATGCTACTATTTAATTGTGACGCTATGCTAGCGATGCTAATCAGTGTGGGGGGGGGGGTGGGAGGTGATCCCGGATCCGGGGTTGAGGCTCGTTAGAGGTTAAGTGGCGGGGTCGCTATATATTCAGATGTCAATGAAACATGCACTGTTATTGATGTGCAGTAGAAAACTACTCACATGCCAAATTCTAATTCGCACGCACGCATTCAGATGCACGCACGCTCACACACACACACGTTATGTTTTTCTATCCTCGTGGGGACCAAAAATGTATTTCCGTTCAACATCTTATTTTCCCTAACCCCTAACCTTTAGTCCTGGCATTTAGAGTTTGAGCAGAATAGAATCACCTGTTGCGCAGCGAGAGACAGCTCCTCACAGCAGGTTGATGCATGGAATGAAATACGTTTTCCTATAAGCCCATGCTGCAGAACATTTCTATTGGCTATGCTATGCAATTGCGTAAAAAAACAGAGTTTTGATGGCCTCTATTAAAAATAGGAGGATCCCATCAGCTTTCTACAGGCTAGGCCTACAATATTTTTTTCTCAACTGACCTAATATTTAGCACATTGCTTTGCTTTACAACAGGAGTAGCCTACCTGACTGGCATGAAAATGGACCAAGGGAAAAGCGTCCTCCATTCGCTACTTGAGTGCATAGATGATATGTATTATTTTCCCCTGCCCCTGTTCTGACAGGTGCATGATAATGGCCCATTCTAAATCAAAACTAATTTCACACATATATTACTTAGTATATGTAAAGACAAGAATAAATTAAGAAAGGGTCTGAATACTTATTTAATGTGATATTTCAGTGTTTTATTTGTAATAATTTTGCAACAATTTCTAAAAACCTGTTTTTCCTTTGTCATCATGGGGTAGATTGAAGGCTGTAATGTAACAAAATGAGGCAAAAGTCAAGGGGTCTGAATACTTTCCGAATGCATTGTATGTTTTGATTAGGTTTGTATCAAAACTAAAGTGCCCAAATAGGACCCCTGTAACAGAGTTGGAACTAGTGTACTGTAGCCCACAGCCATATGGCATAGTCAGATCAGGGTGACTCAGAATATGCTATTCTGTTATTCTGAAATAGACTACATTTTCTTCATATAATAATGTTTCTTTAGACCTATCTAAAATAAATAATGGATTTATTGTGATGGTGTAGGCTATATTAAATAGATTTATTTTGCTTTTTTAAATGTAGATGTTCCAAAGGTCCGCACCAGTGGGCTACGCATGGAAGCCGGAGATGCTATCAAATTTGATTTGACTTGATTTGCTAAACATGTTTATGTTAATTAACGGCCAATTACAGTGAGCCAGGAAGTTATTTGCATGACAGTTAATGTCCCAGTCCTAGTGTTGGAGGATGACTGTGTTTAGGGCCAATGTTGCGCCCTGTCAGGATCAAAGCATCTAAAATACAGTGTATCACAGAGAGACCACCGAGGTGGGAATTTAATCTCTGCAGCACAGTATGTCACCGGGCAATCATATACACACGCACACAGTATGCGACCAAGCAATCACGCTGTCACACACAGGGTCATAAGGTACATCTCTCACCTGATCATATAGCTAGAGAGAGAGAGAGAGAGAGAGAGAGAGAGAGAGAACCACAGACCGACAGACAGAGCAGAAGAAAGTGCCCTCTAAGTAACCCTCACCTGCTTTCCCCTATGCAATTAGCAACCTTATCTTCATTAATTAATCAATATGTGAATAATGCAGCCCGGGTCTATTTGTCTGGAAGGACACGCTACAAAGACATCAGTAGGATTATGACATCAATATTTATGAGCACACAGCAGGTTGTATGAGCGGTATTTGCATGACACTAAGCTGTGAAGCGATAAGGTTTCACAGGGGCCCTATTGGATTCTGGTTCATGACCCATGCAGCAAAGTGGAGCTAGAGGATGCTTTCTAAAATGTGGCGTAGAAAGTTTTCCAAGGACTAATGAACAAAATTGTATGTGACCATGACTTCAAGTCTGGCATAACAGGGAATGTAGATCATTTCAGGTTGTTATTGAGAAGGAGCCTTGTTCGCAATGACATACTGCACCTTTGTAAATAAATACATATTACACTGCTCAAAAAAATAAAGGGAACACTTAAACAACACAATGTAACTCCAAGTCAATCACACTTCTGTGAAATCAAACTGTCCACTTAGGAAGCAACACTGATTGACAATGCATTTCACATGCTGTTGTGCAAATGGAATAGACAACAGGTGGAAATTATAGGCAATTAGCAAGACACCCCCAATAAAGGAGTGGTTCTGCAGGTATTGACCACAGACCACTTCTCAGTTCCTATGCTTCCTGGCTGATGTTTTGGTCACTTTTGAATGCTGGCGGTGCTTTCACTCTAGTGGTAGCATGAGACGGAGTCTACAACCCACACAAGTGGTTCAGGTAGTGCAGCTCATCCAGTATGGCACATCAATGCGAGCTGTGGCAAGAAGGTTTGCTGTGTCTGTCAGCGTAGTGTCCAGAGCATGGAGGCGCTACCAGGAGACAGGCCAGTACATCAGGAGACGTGGAGGAGGCCGTAGGAGGGCATCAACCCAGCAGCAGGACCGCTACCTCCGCCTTTGTGCAAGGAGGATTAGGAGGAGCACTGCCAGAGCACTGCAAAATGACCTCCAGCAGGCCACAAATGTGCATGTGTCTGCTCAAACGGACAGAAACAGACTCCATGAGGGTGGTATGAGGGCCCGACGTCCACAGGTGGGGGTTGTGCTTACAGCCCAACACCGTGCAGGACGTTTGACATTTGCCAGAGAACACCAAGATTGGCAAATTCGCCACTGGCACCCTGTGCTCTTCACAGATGAAAGCAGGTTCACACGCACATGTGACAGACGTGACAGAGTCTGGAGACGCCGTGGAGAACGTTCTGCTGCCTGCAACATCCTCCA
This sequence comes from Salvelinus alpinus, assembly GCF_045679555.1. NCBI lineage: Eukaryota > Metazoa > Chordata > Actinopteri > Salmoniformes > Salmonidae > Salvelinus > Salvelinus alpinus. The sequence continues at coordinate 37,423,133 of NC_092108.1, forward strand.
GCATGACCGGTTAGGCGGTGGGTCAGTCATGGTGTGGGGTGGCATTTCTTTGGGGGGCCGCACAGCCCTCCATGTGCTCGCCAGAGGTAGCCTGACTGCCATTAGGTACCGAGATGAGATCCTCAGACCCCTTGTGAGACCATATGCTGGTGCGGTTGGCCCTGGGTTCTTTCTAATGCAAGACAATGCTAGACCTCATGTGGCTGGAGTGTGTCAGCAGTTCCTGCAAGAGGAAGGCATTGATGCTATGGACAGGCCCGCCCGTTCCCCAGACCTGAATCCAATTGAGCACATCTGGGACAACATGTCTCGCTCCATCCACCAACGCCACGTTGCACCATGGACGTGGACTATCATGTAGATCATTTCAGGTTGTTATTGAGAAGGAGCCTTGTTCGCAATGACATACTGCACCTTTGTAAATAAATACATATTACACTGCTCAAAAAAATAAAGGGAACACTTAAACAACACAATGTAACTCCAAGTCAATCACACTTCTGTGAAATCAAACTGTCCACTTAGGAAGCAACACTGATTGACAATGCATTTCACATGCTGTTGTGCAAATGGAATAGACAACAGGTGGAAATTATAGGCAATTAGCAAGACACCCCCAATAAAGGAGTGGTTCTGCAGGTATTGACCACAGACCACTTCTCAGTTCCTATGCTTCCTGGCTGATGTTTTGGTCACTTTTGAATGCTGGCGGTGCTTTCACTCTAGTGGTAGCATGAGACGGAGTCTACAACCCACACAAGTGGTTCAGGTAGTGCAGCTCATCCAGTATGGCACATCAATGCGAGCTGTGGCAAGAAGGTTTGCTGTGTCTGTCAGCGTAGTGTCCAGAGCATGGAGGCGCTACCAGGAGACAGGCCAGTACATCAGGAGACGTGGAGGAGGCCGTAGGAGGGCATCAACCCAGCAGCAGGACCGCTACCTCCGCCTTTGTGCAAGGAGGATTAGGAGGAGCACTGCCAGAGCACTGCAAAATGACCTCCAGCAGGCCATAAATGTGCATGTGTCTGCTCAAACGGACAGAAACAGACTCCATGAGGGTGGTATGAGGGCCCGACGTCCACAGGTGGGGGTTGTGCTTACAGCCCAACACCGTGCAGGACGTTTGACATTTGCCAGAGAACACCAAGATTGGCAAATTCGCCACTGGCACCCTGTGCTCTTCACAGATGAAAGCAGGTTCACACGCACATGTGACAGACGTGACAGAGTCTGGAGACGCCGTGGAGAACGTTCTGCTGCCTGCAACATCCTCCAGCATGACCGGTTAGGCGGTGGGTCAGTCATGGTGTGGGGTGGCATTTCTTTGGGGGGCCGCACAGCCCTCCATGTGCTCGCCAGAGGTAGCCTGACTGCCATTAGGTACCGAGATGAGATCCTCAGACCCCTTGTGAGACCATATGCTGGTGCGGTTGGCCCTGGGTTCTTTCTAATGCAAGACAATGCTAGACCTCATGTGGCTGGAGTGTGTCAGCAGTTCCTGCAAGAGGAAGGCATTGATGCTATGGACTGGCCCGCCCGTTCCCCAGACCTGAATCCAATTGAGCACATCTGGGACAACATGTCTCGCTCCATCCACCAACGCCACGTTGCACCACAGACTGTCCAGGAGTTGGCGGATGCTTTAGTCCAGGTCTGGGAGGAGATCCCTCAGGAGACCATCCGCCACCTCATCAGGAGCATGCCCAGGCGTTGTAGGGAGGTCATACAGGCACGTGGAGGCCACACACACTACTGAGCCTCATCTTGACTTGTTTTAAGGACATTACATCAACGTTGGATCAGCCTGTAGTGTGGTTTTCCACTTTAATTTTGAGTGTGACTCCAAATCCAGACCTCCATGGGTTGATAAATTTGATTTCCATTGATAATTTTTGTGTGATTTTGTAGTCAGCACATTCAACTATGTAAAGAAAAACGTATTTAATAAGAATGTTTCATTCATTCAGATCTAGGATGTGTTATTTTAGTGTTCCCTTTATTTTTTTGAGCAGTGTATATGGATTCTATCTGCTTTGATAACCCTCAACATACAGATAAAAATATTTTATCTAACAAATGTAACACCAATGAACACATTTCAAAGGCTACAACCTGCATCCAGCCAACCCACCAAACTATGGACCACCTTAAGTGTCCTCTAGGCTCTAGTCTATTCTGGGCTCTATTTCATTATTCCTGTAGACCGAGGAAAAGCCTATAGGTCAATAATGCCTGTTCTGTAGACACTCTGGGCAGCTCTCATAGGTTATTAAAGAAGGTTCCACTGTGTAGGAGTAGATGGTAGCAGACGGGTCGATGCTAGCCCCACCAGGCGCATAGCATTACCGCAGTGGGACTGGTGAGGGGAGGGGGGATGTCAAGGTATTCACTTCATCAGACGGGGAAGGCAGGGTAACCAAACAGCAGGGGGAAGGAGAGATGGACTGGAGGTGGAACTGAGATGACATATCATCAGCCAAGGGAGTTTGGGGGTTTCGCTTCGGAACACAAGAGAAACTTCTGTTGGGTTTCTTTTAAATCGATAAATGCACAGATACACACACACGCACGCACGCACGCACGCACGCACGCACGCACGCACGCACGCACACACACACACACACACACACACACACACACACACACACACACACATTGTGTACGCAGATGAACATGCTCTTGAGCAGACGTGCGCTTATACACACACACACATGCAGACACACACCCACGCACAACCAGCCTACCTTCTCGTAGAAGCGTAGCTCGTAGTCCAGGATGATTCCGTTGGGCTGTTCAGGCTGTGGCCATGACAATGTGAAGCTCTTCATGGTGGAGCTCACCTGGTGCATGATGGGTACGATGGATGGGGCTGCAAACAGGAAACAGGAAGTGAAACTGAGATTAACAAAATTGCCTCTGTGCCTTGTAATAGCCTGAACGATGCAAGAAAGTAGCATTGAAAGCTACTAAAAACACAATGTAACACATTCAAAATTCGCAGACAAAAGTCATGCCGGTAAGAACCATCAGTCAGAGCTGTCGTGGAGCAGCTAGCACATCTTTTAAAACGTCCTCACTCTTCAAAATCCCCATTTCTCTCTCTCTGTGTCCGTCTCCAACACAACAAGGCAACAATCTGCGCTGGGTCTGAATAAAAGCACTACCTAATGAGGCAGAAAGACCTAGAAACTGCCCATTGGAAGAAAACTCCATCCCATCTCTTTGTGATGCTTTCGGCCTGGGTGCACAGTGTGGGCCTATTCTCCTCTGCTCTCCCACTCTGCTCTCCCACTCTGCTCTCTCTTTCATTCAGACACAGCACACCTGAGCACACACATATGGGCTGTGAATTAACCCAACACCCCAGGAATTTCCAGCTCATTCCTTCGTTTTTGTCCTCCGCGCTATCATCCCTCTATCATCATTCCTCGTTCCTGTCTTCCTAGGCTGGCAAGGGGTGGGTGGGGCGGAGACGGCGAGCGGCAAAGGCCAGCGTTTAGCAGTGATTGACCGGGAATAATACATTACCCCCCAGTATATAGAATAATACATTACCCCCCAGTATATGGGAAGGGAATCTCTCTTTGCTTATCTTTTACAGTATCCATTCCAGAGATGTGGAAGTCTGGGAGATGGAGGCTCATGTATTATGACCCTTAAAACTACTGATAGACACACACAGATATGTCTACACGCATTTACTTTTGTTGAAAACCACCCACACTACTATGCACATTCTATCACCCACACTACTATGCACATTCTACCACCCACACTACTATGCACATTCTACCACCCATACTACTATGCACATTCTACCACCCACACTACTATGCACATTCTACCAACCACACTACTATGCACATTCTACCACCCACACTACTATGCACATTCTACCACCCACACTACTATGCACATTCTACCACCCACACTACTATGCACATTCTACCACTCACACTACTATGCACATTCTACCACCCACACTACTATGCACATTCTACCACCCACACTACTCTGCCCCTGCCTCCCAAACACATAAACACATGCAGACTTTCCTAAAACACACCGGACTTTCTTCACATTTCAGCTCCCAAAATCCCCAAGTAACCCCCAGACACTCACCTCCACCCCACCTGCTTCCCTCTAGCGTTCCAGCCCACGCACTCTCATCCTATCCAGGCCTCAACTTGGTGTGGATAAGCCTCCTCGCTCCTCTCTGGCTGCCTAACGCTCCAGTGCACAGAGCTCTGCTGGGCCGCATTATCAATTACCGGCCCTGGCAGCCCCAGTAGGCACCAATGCTGCTGCTGCCTTCCCTGCATTCTGAGCTTACAGTAGAAAGGGGGTAGCGGAGGGGAGTGTGTGTTCCAGAACAGACTAAAGGTGAGTCCAAAAGAGCTCCCTATTCCCTACATGCACTACTGTTGACCACGGCCCATAGGCTCTGATAGAAAATAGTACATTCTATAGGAAATAGTGTGCCATTTGAGCCGCAGCCTAAGACCCAGACTGTATCTAGCCAGACAGACACAGTTTGGCCAATTATATTAAAACCAGGCAGGCATTTGTGATTCTACATAGTTTCACATCACGTCTCAATGATTGCCTAAAAGTCCCAATTAAATAATAGTGGCACTTCTGCAAGTCATGGATAAAACATTTGCCAAGTCCTCGTTTCTAAAGGCCTGTGTGTGGGTGTGTGTGTGTTTGCGAACACAGATGTGTGTTAGTGCCCTGTATGTAATGAGCCTGTGTTTCTATCAGTACTGCTGCGTCTGTACCTGGCTGGAGGTCAAGGGTCAGGCCCGCTGAAGCCATGCCGTCCCCACCGTTACCAGGGGACACCAGCGCTGACAGTGATTGGTGGCTGTGCCCTGCACTTCTCTCCTCCACCCATCCCTCCACCCTTCCCTCGCTCCTCTGTTCCACTTTTATCTGGCCCAACTGGCTGTCCCCAGCTTTTAATGCAGCACTCGGCTTAGCATTAATCAATGTCAAGCCTCTCAGTGCTGCTAGAGAGAGAGAGAGAGAGAGAGAGAGAGAGAGAGAGAGAGAGAGAGAGAGAGAGAGAGAGAGAGAGAGAGAGAGAGAGAGAGAGAGAGAGAGAGAGAGAGAGAGAGAGAGAGAGAGAGAGAGAGAGAGAGAGAGAGAGAGAGAGAGAGAGAGAGAGAGAGAGAGAGAGAGAGAGAGAGAATGTGAGAGAGAGAATGTGAGAGAGAGAATGTGAGAGAGAGAGAGAATGTGAGAGAGAGAGAGAATGTGAGAATGTGAGAGAGAGAGAGAGAGAATGTGAGAGAGAGGTTTTTTTTATCTGCAAACTGCTACTCTAACACAAGACCATCACATTACACATCTTACGAGTCTATACCTACACACTATAGCACAGAGCCATTACACATCTTACGAGTCTATACCTACACACTATAGCACAGAGCCATTACACATCTTACGGGTCTATACCTACACACTATAGCACAGAGCCATTACACATCTTACGAGTCTATACCTACACACTATAGCACAGAGCCATTACACATCTTACGAGTCTATACCTACACACTATAGCACAGAACCATTACACATCTTTTACAAAAGGGAACGAAAGCTCATTCATTTTCACCAAACCCCCAGAACATAACTTGAATAGTTTTGGGTGACCTGTTCCCATTCTCCCTCTGCATCAACTCCCTCATTGTGATTTTCCCGGGATAAGCTTAATACATTTCACATTCCGGAATCCAAATTCCACAGGACTTTCATCCCTCAATTCCCAGCTGGACGCTTCTGATGTGCTTGACTGATTCCCAGTTTGACGATTGGTCGGAAAAGTCCTGATAATTGGTAAGATGACCAAAGGCCCAAGGCCCATTTCATCACATAGAACAATCTAATTCTGGTTTTTCCTTTAAGACTGAGACAGCACCACAGTCTCACCACAGTCTCACAGTCTCTTGCTCTCCCTCGCTCACTTTCTCTCCCTCCTAGGCATGCTGGTTAACCACTGCCTCCCCATTAGCAATAGCTCAGAGGGGCTGCTCTGTCGTGACTACATGGTAATGGACCCCTCTCACAGATCATAGGGATGTGGCAGTTCTGCTTTGCTCTGTGCTGTTCTGATCTGTTCTGATCTGTTCTGTTTTATTCTGTCCTGTCCCTTTCTGTGTTCTGTTTCTATGAGTTTCTTTCAGGGAACCATTTAGCCATTTTTTTTTTAAATCACTCCGGTGATGCCATTGGTGACACCACTGTTGAAATGTACTGTAGATGTAAACGGGCATTCTTGGTGCCTTTTTGAAAGCGTCAAGTCCTGGAATTTCTAGAGTTACCTAGAGCACGGGATTGTCTTTAAGTGTGGTGGGTTTGCTTAGAACCTTCTCACAATCACATATTTTACTGTGGCCAGAGGAGAGATTTAGTGGCAAAGACTGAAAGTAATGAAGGAAGGCAACTAGTCTTTTGGTTTACGCGATTCCTCTTTCTCTGTTGTACTTCAGCCACTAGATGAAGACATTTTAAGGTTTGAGGAGTTCAGTAGCATTCAGAGCCATTCTCCTCCGATCGCCTGCAGCTAGCTGCCAGTTTCTGGATTCAAGGGACAAGCTACAACATGTATGATAAACTAGCATTAAATGAAGCAGAATGACAACCTGAGCCAGCCCTTAAGAGGATGATGAAATGGTTGGACAACCAGCTCCTCTCTGCCCTCTTATAGTCAGTCAAGTTCTGTGAATTGAGGCAGTGAGAAAAGCAACAACCCATGTAAAAAATAATTAAGAAAGTTGCACACTATCATACTCCAATTATTTATTGACTGACTGACTGACTGAAAGAAAGAATGAATTAATGAATGGATGGATGAAATAACCAATGGACGTACTAATAATAGAACGAAGAAATTAATGAGCAATCTATTCAATACATACAAGGGATAATGCATTTTCATTTTGTATTTTTTTTTTACAGCCTATGATTGTGTCTTCATCTGTTCCTACTCTAAACCAACCCATGTACACCAACAACACATGGAGACACTCAAGGCATTCAAAGCTTGTAAACACAAAACATAATGAGTAGGGATCCAAACATGCCTCACATCCCTCTGGTTTTAGTCATGTCAAAGGCTCAAATCCCTTTGGTATGTTTTGGTTGTTTGGATTTGGCTCTGACTACTTCTATCTCTTTGTATCTAGAATCCCGCTGAGCCGCAGACTGTTTTCATGAAGTTGGGGTTTCGCCGGTTTCCACATGCCCAAAGAAGGCTGCAAGATGGAATAGATGGAGATGTTTGGATTTTGGGAGTACTTCTAAAAACAGTTGCTGAGAAGTAGAATGGAATGGGAGGAGGAGTGTTTAGATAAGAGGGATTCTCAGGTTGGTGACTGGTTTGGCAGTTGGCACAGAATCTAGAGGTGCGTTCAACAAGGGAAATAGCTTGCGAACTTTGGCTAACATAAGCTAACATATTCATTTTTTGTGTGTTAGCCCGCTACCGTTCACTAACACTAGCTAAAAGTCTGAGAACGTAAGTGTCTGTTTCAGATCTAAACTGCCGCTAAAAATAATCAAGTAGCCATGTAGACATTCTACTATATTTAGGAGGAAGTCATGTTCATTTTGAATATTGTCGCTAAAAAGAGACAGTAACCCTTACAAAAACGAAATGTTTGATGTTTCACCGTAACATTTTGGAATGTTCATTCAAATCGTTCAACTGAAATTCTTACTCTGGCAACATGTTCGCCGCAAACAAAAGCCTTGTTGAACTTGCCTCAGGTTACAGAGTTGTGCAAGTCAGGAGAAAAAGATAGGCCGTGAAAAGCAGCAAAAGAGGGAAGAAAAGTCTCTCTCTGAGAGGTGTCATTCAGCTGTTCATAGGTTAAGTGTCCTGGATGGAGGGATGGAAGGTTGGCGGGAGAGAAGGAGGCTGTTGAGGACATTCTGTTACCTAATTTCCTACATTTTCTGGAGGTTTTTAAACATCGTCTGGTTCTTGACTGTAATGACCCTAGTATGCATTAACCTATCTTAATGGACATTTAACATTTACCACACAACCCTCAGGTCTGCACACGGTGTGCTCCTAAGTGAATTAAAGCATAATGTTCCCCAAAAAGACATCAAATGGGAGATGGCAGCTTTTGACTATACAGAGATCAAAATGACCAAACCAGGGCTGTAGAGAGAGGGTAGTAAATAACCTGAGAAGTGTGTGTGTGTGTGTGTGTCCAGTTTAGTGCAGGCTGTGAATCAGAGTATTGATCAGACTTTCATTCCAGACACACACAGGGACCTAGGACAGTTTAATGACCTCTGCACTGATTCCCACAGGAATCATCTCTGCATCTCACGGACTGTCCTCCTCTCCTCTACCAATCGCTCCCCCTATATCCTTCTTTCGTCTAACTCTCTCTCCGTCTCTCTTCTACACACCTCGTCTCCAACTCTCTAACACGTTGTACGTTGCCCCGCTCGCTCTCGTCTTCCGCCCTACCGCTCCTCAATTTCTCCGCCGATCTTACAATCTTCCGTATAAAACACAAGTTTCAAGTTCTAATGTCACATGCACAAGTACAGTGAAATGCCATTCTTGCCAACTCAAAACCCAACAATTCCATAATCAATAACAATGCAATACTAGAACAAAACACATGAGAAATAAGTAGAAATATGAAGAACATAGTAAGTAAGTATACTATATACAGGGTCAGTTCCAATACCATATTAACAGTGTGCAGGGATACTGGAGTGACAGAGGTACAGTATATATAGTATGTACAGGGGTAAGGTGACTAGGCAACAGGATATAAAATAAACAGAGTAGCAGCACCTTGTATGTGAGTGGGTGAGCGTGTGTGTAGAGTTAGTATAAATGTACAGTAGCAGTAAAAAGTTGGGACACACCTACTCATTCCGGGGTTTTTCTCTATTTTGACTATTTTCTACATTGTAGAATAATAGTGAAGACATCAAAACTTTGAAATAACAGTAACCAAAAAGTGTTAAAGAATTTGAAATATTCAAAGTAGCCACCCTTTGCCTTGATGACAGCTTTGCACACTCTTGGCATTCTCTCCAGGTGGTCACCTGGAATGCATTTCAATTAACAGGTGTGCCTTGTTAAAAGTTCATTTGTGGAATTTCTTTCCTTCTTTAATGCGTTTGAGCCAAACAGTTCTGTTGTGACAAGGTAGGGGTGAAAAACAGAAGATAGCCAAGATCAATTTCATATTATGTCAGGAACAGCTCAAATAAGCAAAGAGAAATGACAGGCCATCATTACTGACATGTAGGTCAGTCAATCTGGAAAATTTCAAGAACTTTGAAAGTTCCTTCAAGTGCAGTCGCAAAAACCATCAAGCGCTATGATGAAACTGTCTCTCATGAGGACCGTCACAGGAATGGAAGACTCAGAGTTACCTCTGCTGCAGAGGATAAGTACATTAGAGTTAACTGCACCTCAGATTGCAGCCCAAATAAATGCTTCACAGAGTTCAAGTAACAGACACATCTCAACATCAACTATTCAGAGGAGACTGCATGAATCAGGCCTTCATGGTCGAATTGCTGCAAAGAAACCACTACTAAAGGACACCAATAAGAAGAAGAGACTTGCTTGGGCCAAGAAACACCAGCAATGGACATTAGACCAGTGGAAATCTGTCCTTTGGTCTGATGAGTCCAAATTTGAGATGTTTGGTTCCAACCGCTGTGTCTTTGTGAGACGCAGAGTAGGTGAACGGATGATCTCTGCATGTGTGGTTCCCACCGTGAAGCATGGAGGAGGAGGTGTGATGGTGCTTTGCTGATGACACTGTCTGTGATTTATTTAGCATTCAAGGCACACTTAACAAGCATGGCTACCACAGCATTCTGCAGCGATACGCCATCCCATCTGGTTTGTGCTTAGTGGGACTATCATTTATTTTTCAACCCGACAGTGACCCAAAACACACTTCCTGGCTGTGTAAGGGCTATTTGACCAAGAAGGAGAGTGATGGAGTGCTGCATCAGATGACCTGGCCACCACAATCACCCGACCTCAAACCAATTGAGATGGTTTGGGATGAGTTGGACCGCAGAGTGAAGGAAAAGCAGCCAACAAGTGCTAAGCATATGTGGGAACTCCTTCAAGAGTTTTGGAAAAGCATTCAAGGTGAAGCTGGTTGAGAGAATGCCGAAAAAGGATGTCTTTACTGTTATTCTACAATGTAGAAAATAGTAAAAATAAAGAAAAACCCATTAATGAGTAGGTGTGTCCAAACTTTTGACTGGTACTGTATGTGCATATTATGTGTGAGTGAGCAGATGGAGTGTGTGTATGAGTATCTAGGGCCCTGTAAGTGTGCATAGAGACAAAAATAGGTCAATGAGGTCAATGAGGATACAAGGTTAACTCAGATAGTACGTGCAGCTATTTTGTTGCTTGGGTATAGAAGCTGTTCAAGAGCCTGTTGGTGCCAAACTTGATGCACTGGTATCGTTTGCCGTGTGGAAGCAGAGAGAATATTCTTTGGCTTGGGTGGTTGGAGTCTTTAACGATTTTCTGGGCCTTCCTACCACACCTCCTGATATACAGTAGATGTCCTGGATGGCAGGGAGCTTGACCCCAGTGATGTACTGGGCTGTCCGCACCACCCTAGGCAGCACCATGCAATCGAGGGTGGTGCTATTGACATACCAGGCAGTGATGCAGCCTGTCAAAATGCTCTCAATGGCACAGCTGTAGAACTTTTTGAGGATTTGAGGGCCCACAAACTTTTTCAACCTCCTGAGGGAGAAGATGTGCTGTTTGGACCATTTTAGGTCTTCAGTGATTTGGACACCAAGGAACTTGAAGCTCTCGACCTGCTCCACTGTGTCCCTGTCGATGTGGATGGGGAAGTGCTCGCGGGTCGAGAGCTTCACGTTCCATGGTGTCCCCCTGTTTCCTGTAGTCCACGATCAGCTCCTTGGTCTTACTGACGTTGAGGGAGAGGTTGTTGTTCTGGCACCACACTGCCAGGTCACTGTAAGCTGACTCATCAGTACCGGTAATCAGGCCTACCATAATGTGTCGTCAGCAAACTTGATGATGGTGTTGGAGTCATGCGTGGCCATGCAGTCGTGGGTGAACAGGGAGTAGAGGAGGGTACTAAGCACACACCCCTGTGGGCCCCTGGGTTGAGGGTCTGTGCGGAGAAGTTGATGTTGCCTACCCTCACCACCTGGGGTTGGCCCGTCAGGAAGTCCAGGATCCAGTTGCAGAGGGAGGTGTCCAGACCCAGTCCAAAGCTTGGTGACGAGGTTGGAGTGGACAATGGTGTTAAATGCTAAGCTGTAGTCAATGAACAGCATTCTCACATAGGTATTCCTCTTATTTAGGTAAATGAGGGCAGTGTGCAGAGCAATTGAGATTGCTTCATCTATGGATCTGTTGGAGCGGTATGCAGATTGAATATGCCTGACAGCATGCTCTGAGAACTCGCCCTGGAATACCGTTGGGCCCCGCGGCCTTGCAGGTGTTGACCTGATTAAAAACTTTTTTCATGTCGGCCTCTGAAAGTGAGGTCACCAAATCATCTGGGTCAGTGACGGCCCTCACACCCGGCACGATGTTGTTGTTGTCAAAACGTGCATTAAATGCATTTAAGTTCGTCTGGTAGAGAGGCATTGTTAGGCAGATCACAGTTGGGTCTTCCTTTGTAATGGACTGTATCCCCTGCCACATACGGTGTGTGTCAGAGCCTGTGTAGTATGATTCCACCTTATTCCTATATCGTCCTTTTGCTCGTTTGATGACTCTGCGGATGTCATAGCAGGAATTATTCCTGGCTTCGGCCGTAGCCCCAGGGTTGTCTACGATGGCTCTGTGTGCGGTAGCCCTTTCCTTTAGTTTAGCTCCAACCTTGGTGTTAATCCAGGGTTTTTGATTGGGGAAGCAGCGAACCCTCACCCTGGAGACAACATCGCAGATACATTTTCTAATGAAGCCGGTGACGGAGGTGGTTAACTCGTCAATGTTATCGGCGGAGTCTCAAAACATATTCCAATCAGCGCTGGCAAAGCAGTCCTGTAGCATGATATTTGATAATGAGTTTCTGCTTGTAAACAGAAAGAAAAAATACGGAGTCGTGATCCGATTTACCGAATGGCGGACGAGGGAGATGGCCTTGTATGCTTGCTTGTGGGTAGAATAACAATGGTGTAGGACTTTATTGTCCCTAGTGGCGTTGGAGGCGTGTTGATGGAAGTTGGGCATCACGTGCCTTAGTGACGCGGAATTAAAATCGCCGGCAACCAGAAAAGCAGCCTCTGGATGTAGGTTTTCCTGCTTGTTTATAGCCATGTTTATAGTTCGTTAAGTGCCAGATTGTAATTTTTATTATCCTGACATGGAATGTATACAACAGTCACGATAACAGCTGAAAACTCCATCGGGAGGTAGAAGAGTCTGCATTTGACCATCAGGTATTCCAAGACGGGTGAACAGAGTTGACACTTCCACAGCGCTGGAGTTAGCAGACCAGTTGGAGTTGGTGTAGAGGTAAACCCATCCCTCCTCAATTTCCCGACTCCACTGTCCTGTCCGCCCGCTGAATGGAGAATCCATCGAGTTGGATAGTCATGGGGGGTTTCTTGTCCGAGAGCCATGTTTCAGAAAAGCAAAGAATATTGCAGTTTTGAGAGCCCAATGAGAACTTTGAGAGTCCAATGATAATGTTGAGAGGATTAACAGATTGCCAACACCTTTGTGTCCTTTTTAACTGTTTTTGGCATTCAGTCCAGTTTGCACATGGTAAGAAGAAGAATAACTTTCCCCAGACTCCCACTCTCAGACTGCCTTAACAAAGTTAAGTTCTCCCCAAATTATCCTCAGATCCTTCGATCCATCTCATCAACGAAAGTTCATATCCACATCCATATCCTTATTGCCTGTTATGAAACCCCTCAAGTCAGAAGCAACAGCGCCGCAATTACCTAGCCACAAAGAGTCCCCTAGGGCTGGGCATGGGCAGAGCCAATTACAGCCAGTCACCTTTTTACCCAGAGCCCGGGATCACACAATGCTTCCCAACATCTATCTGACAAGTAGGGCATATTTAGCCATTCAAACATGGGACAGTCAGAAGCCATTAGGCTACCCTAATAATCAGAGCTATTTACCTCCTAATTTCCCTTTACTTCACTGTCAGCCACCACAACTTAAACGACCATGAGCCAGAGAGAGAGAGTGCTCCCTTCTTCACTATCTGATGTTATTTTCTTGGAGGTTGTTGCGATTAAACACTGGAGTTTCGATTCCAGAAACGAGGAATGGGGAGGTTGTATAGTTTGAGAATGTCTAAAATATATATAAAGTGCATTCGGAAAGTATTCAGTACCCTTGACTTTTTCCACATTTTGATACGTTACAGTCTTATTCTAAAAAAATGTTTGTATTTTTAAATTCTCCCCTCATCAATCTACACACAATACCCTATAATGACAAAGCAAAAGCAGGTTCTCAGACATTTTTGAAAATGTATTAAAAATTAAAATCTGAAATATCACATTTACATACAGTAAGTATTCAGACCCTTTACTCATTACTTTGTTGAAGCACCTTTGACAGCGATTACAGACTTGAGTCTATTTGGGTATGACGCTACAAGCTTGGCACACCTGTATTTGGAGAGTTTCTCCCATTCTTCTCTGCAGATCCTCTTTCCCCGGATCTTGACTAGTCTCACAGTCCCTGCCGCTGAAAAACATCCCCACAGCATGATGCTGCCACCACCATGCTTCATCGTAGGGATGGTGCCAGGTTTCCTCCAGACGTGACGCTTGGCATTCAGGCCAAAGAGTTCAATCTTGGTTTCATCAGACCAGAGAATCTTGTTTTTCATGGTCAGAGACCTTTAGGTGCCTTTTACTGAGGAGTGGCTTCCGTCTGGCCACTCTACCATAAAGGCCTGATTTGTGGAGTGCTGCAGAGAAGCATGTCCTTCTGGAAGGTTTTCCCACCTGCACAGAGGAACTCTGGACCTCTGTCAGAGTGACCCCCGGGTTCTTGGTCACCTCTCTGACCAAAGCCCTGCTCCCCCGATTGCTCAGTTTGGCCGGGCGGTTTGGCTGGAGTCTTGGTGGTTCCAAACTTCTTCCATTTAAGAATGATAGAGGCCACTGTGTTCTTGGGGACCTTCAATGCTGCAGACATGTTTTGTACCCTTCCCCAGATCTGATCCTCAACATAATCCAGTATCGAAGCTCTACGGACAATTCCTTCAACCTCATGGCTTGGTTTTTGCTCTGACATGCACTGTTAACCGTGGGACCTCATATAATGGGACCTGATATAGAATGGTGTGTGTCTTTCCAAATCATGTCCAATCAATTGAATTTACCAGAGGTGGACTCCAATCAAGTTGTAGAAACATCTCAAGGATGATCAATGACAACAGGATGAACCTGAGCTCAAGTCTCATAGCAAAGGGTCTGAATACTTATGTAAATAGGTATTTCAGTTTTTTATTCGCAAAAATGTCTAAAAAGCTGTTTTCATTTTGTCATTATGGGATATTGTATGTAGATTGATTAGGATTTTTCTTAGGGCTAGGGGGCAGTATCCTGAATTTCCGCCTGACTGACGTGCCCATAGTAAACTCCCTGTTACTCAGGCCCAGAAGCCAGGATATGCATATAATAGCATTGGATAGAAAACACTCTGAAGTTTCTAAAACTGTTAAAATAATGTCTGAGACTATAACAGAATTGATATGGAAGGCGAAAACCCGAAGAAAATCCAGACCAGTATTTAGTTTTTTCAGCTCCCAGGGTCTTATTATGGAAACCTATTGGAAACCCATATGTCCGTCACCCAAATTGAAATTCCCATGGCTTCCACTAGATGGCAACAGTGTTTATTCATTGATTGAGGCTTCTTTTTTGTAAAAAGAAAAAGTATTTTGAGTTTTTGTTGGGAGAGCACCTGGACCAAATCAGTCTTTCGGCGTGCAAGGGAGAAGGCGCGCGCATATGAATTTTCCTTACCTATTGAACATAGTACTTTCCATGTGAAATATTATAGTTTATTTACATTTTAGACTACCTGAGGATTAAATAGAAACGTCGATTGACTTGTTTGGACGAAGTTTACTAGTAGCTTTTTGGACTCCTTTGTCTGCATGTTGAACGAGTGGATTACTGAAATCAATGGCGCCAACTAAACTGACTTTTTGGGATATAAAGAAGGATTTTATTGAACAAAACAACCATTCATGTTGTAGCTGGGACCCCTGGGATTGCAAACAGAGGAAGATCTTCAAAGGTAAGTGATTTATTTAATCGCTATTTGTGATTTTGTGAAGCCTGGGCTGGTTGAAAAATATGTTGATGTGGGGTGCTGTCCTCAGATAATCGCATGGTATGCTTTCGCCGTAAAGCCTTTTTGAAATCTGACAACGCAGTTGGATTAACAAGAAGTTAGACTTTTAAATTATATGAGACACTTGTATGTTCATGAATGTTTAATATTACAAATATTTATTTGAATTGCGGGCCCTCCAATTTCACCGGATGTTGTCGGCTTCTATCCCACTAGAGGGACACCTAGCCCAAAGAGTATTATTAATCTGTTTTAGACTAAGGCTGTACCGTAACAATATGTGCAAAAAGGCAAGGGGTCTGAATACTTTCCGAATGCACTGTAGCTAAAAAAAAAGCAGATTCACCTACGCTCAGCAAAATCCACAAACTGGAGGGTTCACAACTTTTACATTTCCATAGCGCCATAGCTCTGCTTTCAACCATGCTGTTACGGTGGAGTAACACGTACCAAAAATACCCAATGTTTATAACACAGAAAATCCCAGAAAAGACGCTGTATACAATCAAAACTGTAACATGGTACACACACACAAAATGACCACTCAAAAACCAAATACACAACAACACTCCATACACAAATACACTCCACATATTTGGCAGACACTCTTGAGGTCTCTTATAACAGCAAACACAGAAAAATGAAACAAGTCTCATTTAAATGTTCCACTTGGTCAATACTTTGTGCTCGAGGTCCCTTGATAAGTGTCACTATGTACATGATGGAACTCCACAGGAGCATGAAGAACACTGTAGGAAAAGGACCGGGCAGACAAAATTTCCCAAAGCTGTCATTTCCAGTGGCTGAATTCACATTCCATCACAAGGCCAGAGAAATAGAAGGGAGGGAAGGAGGGATGCAAGAGAAAGGACGAATAGGAGAGAGAGAAAAAAAATTAAAATCGCACAGGACTTGGAGAGAGCGAGAGACTCGAGAGCCTTTGAGAGCAAGAGCCTTCCAACATAAGAAAAGGAGAGAAAGAGGGTGAAGGAGAGAGATGAGGAGGCTGCCGTCCAACTCTCTGGCTTGGTTCACGCTGCCCTAATCGTGGGCTAATGTCTTGGACAGAAGAGTTGTCTGCTTGGTCATTATGTAGTACTAAACACCCAAACCCGTCTTGTCTCACTGCCTGTTCTGTAACAGCTACGGCACTGCTGCCAAGACAGCAAACAGCAGAGAAACTGGCATGGGCCAGTATTCACCAAGAATCACAGATAATAAGATCAGTTTCGTCTTTTAAATCAAAACGAATAAGAGGAGGGACTTGATTCTTGATCACGCTTCTACTCTCTGTGATACTTTGTAAATACTGGCCCTGTTCTGCCTTATTAAAACAACTTCCAGCTATTTCGCCCAGGATTGTATTTGGTCGTTTTTTTTTCAGGGATGTGTTCAATACAGCATGAATGTTTTAGGCTGTGGCTTTATAGACTGTTCTCAGTCAGTCGTGAAGGGAGAGGCCGAGTCAAGTCGAGTTATTCAAAAAGAAGACCGGAAAGATAACCAGCAAAGATATCTGATAAGCCACAACACTGGCTCAACGCTGTCTCAACGCTGTCTCAACCTTCAAGATATCAAGTAGAAAGGACGTTATATAAAAATCGTATTTGCTGTTTGTCGTAGATAGATTCATTTACTTTAGGCTTTTTACTGAAGCTTAAGAAGCAAACAATTCTGTAATGTTGTCTTGGAGCAAAATGCAAACCAGCATTTTCCCAAAAAATTAAAGTTTCAAAGGGTTTGATGTGTAAATAAAACTGGGGAACTACAAAGGGTGCAGAAATAGGGCAAAGGGAGGGATGTGCTGGTCTCACCACAGATCCTAACATGCCATGTCTTGGGTTGGGGTTTTGAACTTCACCATGTTTTCAAAGGGAAAAATCCCCCAATCCCTCAACACACTCAATTATATAGCAGGCCTCTGCTTTCATACGAGAAAATAGGGCGATAATACGATAGAAGAGAGACAGTTTCAATATGTCACTTTGTGAGTTCTCGTACAGCTGGAGTCAGCTGCCACCCCCTCACGTATTCACGGTTTAGCACAATGACCTCTCTCCAGCTCACATTGTGAAAGGAGAAGCAACAGGCCAGGAGTCAGAAATGCAGACATTATGTTGTGTTTCCCAGTGCTGAGCAACGTGGGATGAATTATGATATCAACAATCAATGAAACGCTATACAAAATTGTTTCTTTGTACCGTACACTAGAAAGGAGACACAGGTACAGTAAACTATGCCAACAATGTACATGAACACAGATGACGATAACAATGATGATGCCGACCATCTCCTCTCAGTGAGACTACACATCACACACAGAGAAACCCCCCCTCCCACACACACACTATTCTCTTACCAGCCTGGTTGGTGGTGATGTCTATAGACACGTGCTGGGCAGGGTAGGGGCTCTTATTGGTCACCCCGTTGACGGCCTGTATCTCGAAGCTGTAGAGCGTGTGGGCCCACAGGTTACTGATGAACACTCTGGTTTCCGTCAGGCCCAGCTGCCGCGGAACAAACTCCACGTTGTCGTCACAGTGTGAACAGGTACGGCGGTCCGCCCGGCACTTCTTACAAACAATGTTGTAGACCACGTCCTCACGACCGCCTGTCTCCCTAGGCGAGTGCCACTCCAGGATCACTGAGGTCTCGTTCACGACGGATATCACGTTCCGCGGGCCCGAGGGAACGCCTACAAACAGACACAGAGAGGAACCTTTATTTAACCAGGTTTTCCCATTGACATCTCAGTTAATCTCTTGCCAACAGGCCTTGAGATTGACAAACACAATGAGAAGGATTGCATTCTATTCAACCATTATTTGTGAATTTGTTAGATTACTTGTTAGATATTACTGCACTGTCGGAACTAGAAGCACAAGCATTTCGCTACACTCACATTAACATCTGCTAACCATGTGTATGTGACCAATACCATTTGATTTGATTTGATTATTTAACCAGGAGATCCCATTGAGATCTCAAAGAATCAAAATTTCCAAAGAGAGACCTGGCTAAGAACGTAGTTTTAATGTAAACCATAGTAAGCTAACACAAATCCTGGACCCCTCATAGGATAGGCAAGGTAATACCCTTTTCACACTACTAAGCCACACAGAACCGACCCAAGCTGAGCTGCACTTGGTTGGCCTGGTAACACATCCACCATCATTTCTGGAACCATGCTGGAAAGGGCAATATGAATGGAAAACATCACACCCAGCACAGTACAGGTCAGCCTTATAGTGGGAATTAGGCACACTTGTTTTTCGACATTATTGCGTCTGTCTTGCCAAGGAGAGGGAAACGGGTCATACTTCATATCCATCTAAAGGACAGGAAAGGCTTAGATAAACTGGGATTAGTGGAATGTTTTTATGAGTCCGGCTCTGTTGATGGAAGAGTTTACACCACTTAAAGAATGTTTCTGGACATGCAAATGATGAGAGAGCAGCTACTCTATATGCTAATTATAGTCCATCACTACAGCGAATGAGCTATAGCCAAAGGAGAGGGAGGCGTACAGGACTGTAGCTACCAGCTATCCTGTACTAATCCGCAAGCTCGCAGTTAGACTAGGGGTTGAGGTCTTTTATAAATCAAGGTGAATCCAGGACTATCTAGTCTTTTCACATATGGTATTAATCTTTTCACGGGTGAGTTCCAAATATCTCTATCGGTCGCCCCAGCGTGAGTTTTTTCATGCACTCACTGTTCCAAAATGTGATCGTTAAGCAACTCAAGCAACAGGACAGTTAATCCGCGCTGACCTCAAACCAAGGTGTCAATTTAAAATTATTTTCTAACAAGTTTTATTTTCTAACAACTGTTGGAATTGAGGTGTGTTCCACCTCCTTAACAATTCCTATAAGAAGTAGACCATTTCACTGTTGAGGACAAATTATTTTTGAGTCTTTACTGAGCCAGACAAACTTCTCTCTTCAGCGAGAGCCCACGCACTTTGCCAGTGTTTCCCCAGATCAAGTATGAAGACATTGCGCATCTCTAGTCAGAACAGAGAAAAAAGAAAAAGTTGCACAAACTTTTTCCCCCAGCACATTTTCTGTCTGGCGCCTGCATTGCCTTCATTGGAATGAATGGATCATTATGTATTTACTGTTTTATTCACGTTTTCAAGTACTGGTGACAATTCATGCATTCTGATTCTTGCAGAGATTGTAATGGTCACATACGATGTGTGTAAAATACTTTTTTGAAGGTTGTACTGATTATGATGAGCTAATGCTAAGCTTTTTGCCGATTATTTGTCGCTCCATGTTTGTTGACATCATACAATGCATTCTGGTTGCCACGTAAGCGTCTGTCAGACCAAAGATGTTATAACAAGGGATAGTTCACTCGACTGAACTCTGAAAAATACTAGGTCAAATCATGACATCAGTGATCTTCAGCTCGGAAAGGTGGAGCTCTAGAAATAGGCCTGAGTTCCCGAGTTAGAATTCCGAGTTGGATGACCGTTCAAAATGATTTTTCCCAGTCAGAGCTTGTTTTTTCAGAGTTCCCAGTTGTCTTGAACGCACTGAAGTCTGAGATTTCCCAGTACCCTGTTGTTTTGAACGCGACATCAGATTGTAACTCCTTTCCAAGGGTTTTATTTTTATTCAGTTTATAAACTTCTCCTGTGTTTGCCCCCCATTTATTAAGAAATCCCCCATTATAGTAATATTTCCTGCATCAAATCCCCCCACGATACCTTCCCCCATTTCTACCCCCCATGGACTTGAAAACCCCCCACAAATGAAAGGAACCTCCCCACAAACCCCCCTAAAATGGTTTCATCCCTGTTTAGCTTTTGGTGTGATGATCTGTGAGGTGATGCTATTTTATTTGCTTTGTGATTTGTCAAAAATGGTAAATGACTTGTCAAGCCATGTGCTCCGGTTCTTGTATACACTGTAACAAGTACATCAAAGATTTGTAATATGCTGAAAAGTGGCTAAACTAAGTCCATATTTTTCAGGCAATGGGCACAGCCATCTTTGACTTTGACTTTGTTTATTTACGTCTTATAGTGAATGACATTCTGGGATTAGGAAGTTTTCGCCAAGTCAAACATAAAGAAACATGGCTGCCATCATAAATAATTTTGCTGCTGTTAGCTTAGCTGACACGCATTTCTTTTCTAAACAACATTACATTAGTCTCTTGTGGTCACCAGAGATGTGGTACATTGTAAACTAGTCTAGCTGTTAGGTTGCTAACTTATGTTTCGTTTTTTTGTCAGCACAAAAACTGTTATTTAGACTGGTTTATGGAATGAGTTTATCCGTGTTATGTTTGGATGATACAGTTCGCATTTATCTTTTACAATAAAAGGTGAAATTGAGGAACATAAGTTTCCCATCAGTACAAAACACTGTTTAGATGCTTTTCAGACAACAATGCTGTCTAGACACGTTTGTTGCATCATACGTTCTGTTCCAATCACATATTTGAGATCGTACGCTGCAGGGACCACTCAACAATGATCACAAATATGTGATCATCCGCGTCAAAGGGTTAAAGTTATTCAATGTGACTTATTAAAGCACATGGGCTACACAAAAAGGTGTGTGAAAACGTATTACCCGAATAGATCTGGGTTAAAAAATAAAGGATACAATTCAAGGAAGCCGTATAAGCATAGTATGACGCATCCCTTGAGTTTCCCATTACAGAGAGCTTGAGGGAAGGCAGTTGAAAATAAAGGAGACAAGAGCAATAAGCTGTATTAGCGTATTAGGACACAGCCCTTAGTTTCCCATCATGAAGGGTGAGGGCAGGCATTTCAAAATAAAGGAAACAAGAGAAGGAAGCTGTATTAGTGTATTAGGACACAACCCTTAGTTTCCCTTCGCCGAGGGGTGAGGGCAGGCAGTTGCTTCTGTCAACACAGCCACAATAAATCATTGTTCCTGCAAAGCCACGTGGGATAGCACTGGGGCGCTTGGACAAAGCAGCGGAACACACAGAGGTGACGGAATGGCAGTGTTTCCGCGGCGACCTCGGCTTTGCGCCACGGTGACGACTAAGGGGTCAGTGACAGGGAGGACGTGACCTCCACAGTGTGGTTATTATGGTCTGCCACAAAGAGGACAGAAAGAGGATGGAATCCATCACCTCTAGATAGCCCACAGTTTTACCCAAAGCCACTTACAGGTAACATATATGTTTTTCGAATTGATTTTGTATTTTTGAATTAACCTTTATTTAACTAGGCAAGTCAGTCATAATTAGGATGTTTCCCCATGCAAAAAAACAGACCAACAAGCACCATATTCATTGGCGCTACCGGGTGTGCCTACGAGAGCGAGAGAGAGATGATTTGTTATTGTTTATTTCACTTTTGTATATTATCTACTTCACTTGCTTTGGCAATGTTACCATATGTTTCCCGTGCCAATAAAGCCCCTTGAATCGAATTGAATTGAGAGATATAGAACGAGGCAGGAGCCTAAGAGAATGAGAGAGATGTGCTAGATAGTGAGATGAGAAAGAGTGAACGAGAGGAGAGAGTGTGTGTGTTTGCAGAAATAGGGCAGAGACGGAGAGAACAGCTGCACTTACAATATGTCCCATGGGTATCACACACACACAGAGGGCATACACTATACATGTATATACATATAGTCCATATAATCACCATGACACACCTACTGCTGTGAGAACTGATATAAATGACCCAGCCTATGTGTTGTATGACAGTCAGACTACATAATACACGGCTTCTCATGGAACAAATACATATGACATGTAATCACACTATCTGTTTGCATGTACATTATTCACATGCTTGTGTGCGGTCTGTTTTCATGTATGTATATGTAACAGATGTATAGTGTACTCTCCATGCGTTGTGTTTTAAAATAATAAATCACTTCGGCCAGTGGTCCCAGTTGAGCATCATTTATTTCTGCTGTGGTTAAATGGGAAACAGCACGTTAGTTGTGCAGGACTTAACAGTGATGATGGCTGTCGATGGCAAAATCCCTCGCATCACATTTTCATACTGGGAAGACCTGACGTTCGCGATCTCCCCCTATCTGCAAGCGGGGCCAATCACAACACCCCTTATTGTCATCAGAGTTGAACTAACCAATAAGAATGCTTGAACATCAAATACACATTTCTTTAGAGGCAAGTGGAAACATAACCAACCCTGTTACATTGTCCCCTGCTGAATTACACTTGCATACTACAAAGAAACTAAATGAGGTATGCAATACCTTGCAATACATATGTCACCAAATATTCCAGTGCAAAGACTATTCTCTAAAGAGAATTAGGGGAATTCAAAGACCCCGTAGGAAAACATGCCTGTTACATGTTCAGTACACTCAGTGACAATAAGAACCTCAGACAGAAAAAAAAAAAACCTTGGCCTACATGACCCCTGACCCATTACCTCTATAGGGTCTCTTGAAAGTTAAAAGTAAAAAAAAAAAAATGTGGCTATAGACTTGGATTCTAATCCTACACCCACACAGGTACTCTAATGAATTCTGTATGAAAAACCCTCTGTGTCTGCATAGTCTCAATGAGTCTCACTGGGCGTTTCCTAACTCGACCAGCCCCTGACCTGACAGTCCTAACAGAGTTATCATTACGTTTAACCTGTTCAACTACCACCACCATTGGTGGGTCACTGTCCACAGTCGATGGGTAGTCAAGGTCAAGGGTTCTGTGACTGTTGCTGGAACTTGTGGCATCTTCAGAATGCCTTTCTTCCTCAGAGGGTTCGGACATTTCTTCTCCAAAGGTTACCTCTGACATGCTTGTGCCACCAGTGGCACCCTCAGAATGTGGTGAGTTCTGAGGGTCCCTCGCCAGTGGCCCATCTTCCAGCACATCTAGGGTCTCTTTTTCAGAGGGCTCCGACTGTGTTTCCTCCGAGGTCTGTTCTGATACCCACACACTAGTCCTCTCACCGATGTCCATTTCTGGTATATCATTCATGGATGAGTCCTCCATCTCCTCACTCGGATCCTCACGGTCTCCCGTATTAGGTGTCTCTAAGGCAGTGTCAGGGAGAGGCAAAAAGTTTACAGGCATTATCAGATTACGGTGGACCGTTTTCTCCTGGCCAGTCGACATGTTCTGTATCTTGAAGATGTGGATGTCACTATTCTTCTCCGTAACAATATAGAGGTTGTTCTCCCAGCGATCCGCCAGCTTCCTCTTTCCACGTTCACCCTTATTCGCCAGCAGCACCCGATCACCGACCTCCACTGGAGCTCCTCTGATCTTCCTGTTGTAGAGGCCCGCATGCCTCTTCAGCTGTTTGGTTGCCGACAACTGTACAGTCTCCATGGCCTCCCTCAGGTCTCTCGTCAGGGACTTGACGTACTCATCATAGTCTACAACATTTGAGTCTTGTAGCACCGTACCAAACATCATGTCGACAGGCAGACGTGGGGTTCTCCCAAACATCAACTGGAAAGGGGCGTGGCCCGTGGTTTCATGGACTGTACAGTTGTAGGCGAAGGTCAACGACTTCAGCTTCTGGGGCCACCTGTGCTTCGCTCTCGTAGGTAAAGCCCTGATCATGTTTCCCAGCGTTCTATTGAACCTTTCGACTCCCCCGTTCCCCATCGGATGGTAGGGAGTTGTGTTAGACTTCTGGACTCCTGCAGCGCTCAACAACTCAGCAATCAATTTACTTTCAAAGTTGGCCCCTTGGTCGGAGTGGATACGACGAGGAAAACCATACACACAGAAGATGTTGTTCCACAGCTGAAGGGCCACCGCTTTAGCTGATTGGTTCGGACACAAGAAGGCATGGGCCATCTTAGTAAAATGATCAGTGACGACCAGAACATCCAAGGACTTGTTGTTGGAGTCTTCAGCAGACCAGAAGTCCACACACACCAACTCGAGGGGCTCAGTCGTGATGATGTTCTCCAGTGGAGCTCTGGCCTCTGGCTCGGGGGCCTTACTGAACACACACCTCTTGCAGGTCTTGACATACTCTCTCACATCCGACTCCAGACCATGCCAGAAGAACCTCTGTCTCGTCAAGTACAACGTCCGCTGTTGCCCCTGATGACCGGCTTCATCGTGGACACCCTTCAAAACTGTCGCCCTCATTGAGGTGGGTACTACATACTGGTACGTCTTCCTCTTTGACAGCAAACTTTTGGTAACGCGATATAGTACACCCATTTTCAGAGTGAGCTTCTCCCAGGTCTTCAGAATCCGTAGAGCCTCGATTGGTTCATGGCCACGTTCCCTCCTAGAAGGTCTACGGCCCCTGTCCACGTAGAATACAACTCTGGCGAGTGCATCATCCTGGCGCTGCTTTGATATCAGGTCGTCACGGGACAGCACTCTCACATCTGACATCTCAGATGGCACCAGTGACTGAGTGAGCTGAGGCAGTAGCAGCGCACAGTTCTGTAGACCAGCCTCCTCTTGCGACCTCAGGACTGCTGACACCGCTTCCTTTGACAGTGAACCAGGAGAAGGATAGGAGGTAGTTTGGCAGTCCATGACAATTTCACAGGCATCTGCCTCAATTGACGGTGAGCAGCTTTCGAGGTCGAATGGGTGGTTCGACCAGCGGAACACATCTTGCACCTTCTCAGCATGTACTCCCGCAGCTTCTTCCAGCAAGGCCTTGTATGGAACCCTTGTGATGCGGTGGAGAGCGCTCGGCTGCACAAATGGCTGTCTACTGAGTGCATCAGCAATGACATTTTTGGGACCGGGGATGTACTTTATGTCAAACTCGAATGGAGCGAGTTTAGCAACCCATCTCTGTTCACAGGCGTCCAATTTGGGCTTGGACAGGATGTATGTTAATGGGTTGTTGTCTGTCCATACAGTAAAAGGCTTGCCCCTTAGCCAATGACTAAACTTCTCACAGACTGCCCAGCGTAAAGCAAAAAACTCTAACCTATGGGCAGGATACTTTGACTGTGCATAAGTAAGAGATTTGCTAGCGAATGCTACGGGCCTGGCTGCAGACCCATCCTCTGGCACTTGGGAGAGGACAGCACCTAATCCATTACTAGATGCGTCTACAGACAGCAAGAAAGGTCTACTAAAATCAGGGTGGGCTAGCATGACCTGATCGAGGAGAGCTTGTTTCAACTGACTAAAGGCCTGTTTGCACTCACCAGTCCAGTCTGCTGCTGTGAGTTTCCTATGTATTCTTCTTTTCCTCTTTCCTTTCCCATGGCGTGGTGCCTTCGTCCCAGTTGTCAGCCCATGCAGCGGCTTAGCGATGGTGGAGCACCCCTCAATGAACTGCTGGTAATAGACTATCATTCCGAGAAAGGACCGAATCTTCCCCTGGGAGGGCACGTCCGTGTTATCCTCCATGAGATCCTTCTCTGTCATCCCTGCAATAGCCTTCACTTTTTCCGGGTCTGTGGCCACACCTCCTTCACTGATGACATGCCCCAAGAACCGCACTGACCTCTTCATGAAATGGCATTTCTTTGGAGCCAATTTCAGATTATGGGCCTTGAGACGCTCAAAAACTGACTCCAAGCGTTGCAATCCAAGTTCTTCAGTCGGGGCAAAAACCAGCACATCGTCCAGGTAGCATAGAAGGCTAGAAAAATTTTGATCCCCAAAAATGCTCAACATCATCCTCATGAATGTAGCTGGGCTGTTGCACAGTCCTTGTGGAAGACGGTTATATTCATATAACCCAAAAGGAGAAGTGAAGGCTGTAAACTTCTTGTCGTCTTCATGCACCTCCACATTGTAGTAGCCTGAGGTCAAATCCATTGTAGAGAAGAAGGCATTGCCACCCAGGGCCGCCAGAGCATCAGCTTGGTGAGGTAGAGGGTGAGCATCCTTTACGGTGCGAGCATTGAGCCATCGGAAGTCTGTACACAGTCTCAGATCGCCAGACTTCTTCCAGACCAGCACGAGCGGGGAGGCATACTCACTGCTGGATTTCCTGATTATCTCTCGCTCTTCCATCTCATCCAAGGCCTGCCTGAGCTTGTCATAATGGTTAGGGGAGAGCCTACGGTAAGGTAGCCTAAAAGGCTTAGTGTCACTGAGTCTGATGCGATGGACATATCCAGTAGCCTTCCCGCAATCTAGTTTGTTCCGGGAGAAGATACACTCGTAGCGGGCTATTAGCTGAACTAGCCGGGCCTTACACTGTTGCGACAACTGAGTGGACTCAATGTCAATGTCACCTAGCCCTAACTCGTGCAACACCTCACTTGTCACTCTGTGCGGTTTTACGGCACTGTCAACGGTCAAGCTATCTCCACTACCATTGTCAAAGTCTTGATTGGCATCCATTTTGTGTACCTGCTGCACCAGGGGGACCGGTTCGACAGTGGGCCCATCTATGTAGTCAGTGTCAAAGTCCTCTAATGCCATGCAAGGAAAAACATCCGCTATCTTGGCATTGCGTCTCACTGTTACTGGCTTTGGTGAGGGATTGATAACTTTGACAGGGACCCAGCCATCGCTCCACAACGTCGCTACTGTTCTCCCCACTAGAATGTTTTTCGGTCTTGAGCGCGCCCTCGTAGGCTCAATAACGACAGCACTGCCCGCAGATACATTTTGAGGCGTACACAACCGGCCCCAGACTAAATGTTCCTGCATGGGCTCCAATGTGACCGCCCGCTTCAGCCTTACCGTGCCCACTCTTTCCGGCACTTCTGTCCCTTTCCATCTCTCTACATTAGCCAGCAGACGGAACAGTTTGTCATCTCCATTGTGTTCAGATGATGACATCTTCTCCCAGAAGTCACCGGTCGTCTTCAGCTCCCTGATGAGGTGTTTTATCACGTTGCTGCCTAGGATGAGCTCATCACGTTGGCCATCCACTACTAGAACAGGGACAGAGAGGCTGCTGCCATACACAGACAGATTCAATTCACACACACCTACAGGCTTGGTCTTCAACCCCCCGCAGCCAACCAACACCACTTCAGTCGGACTGAGGGAGCCACTCTTGAGCACACCTGCTTTCTCAAGGCGTGGCACCACTGTAGAGCTCAATGTGCATGCCATAGAACCGCTGTCAATCATAGCGCTCACCTCTATAACATCCCCCAGTAACACACTAGTATAGAAGAGTTCATCGTTGTGGAGCACTCTCTGTGTATTTTGCATAATGACTTTTTCGTTCGACTTGACTTCATCACAAACACTTGAATATATTGACTCCAAATCTACAACACTATCGAATTGGGGCACCTCACAAGGCCCAGCACTTCCCCCTACCCAGTGCGGGCCAGCTAGTTTTCCTGCCGCTGTGTCGTGTTGCTGTTTGATGGAGCGACGGGAGTTACCGATGAAGTGCGAGGACATTCCCGACGTGTGTGCCCAGCCTGATAACAGAGGAAGCATAGGTGGTTAGAATAACAATGATCCATTGTGCTGTGATTCGCATCCCCACACACTTTGCATTGCAAAGGCGGGTTCTCCCTTCTGGGCTTCCTCTGGAAACGTTTATTATAGCCGCCTACAGGTTGCAGAGGCCTCTGCTCCAAGACCCGTTCAAGCATGTCCATCACACGATCCAATGCCTCGGATGAGCCATTTGTGGGCTGCTGCAAGGGGTCCGGGCAGTTTGCAACAGCCGACACTGGCCTACTTACTTCCTGCGTCAGTGTGGTGACCAGTGGGGCCAGCCGCAAGGGACTTGGAGCCTTACACTTCCTCTGGTACTCCTCCAGCCTGCCATGGACCTCCGCAGCCGTCCACTCATGCAATGGTTTGCACATGAATATCAATGACAGCTCTGGGTTCGGACAGTGCTTGATGAACATGACAGTCAGAACACGTGATGGATTGTCTAGCTCCTTGTTCTGCCTCTTCAAACAGTCCTCTGCCACCTCTATGGCTCTGTTCAGTCTGATCCAGTAATCAAATGGAGTCTCACCTTCCACTGGCAACGTAGAATAAACATCAGCTAGGGGCATGTCAGAGTTGATTGTGTCGCTAAAGTGATGCTTCAGAATGTCAAAAACCGGTCTAGGGCCCTGGCTTAAGTCAACTGGGTTACTGCGTAGGCTTACTCTTACCACGTCACGTGCCCGCCCTGTCAGCTTACCCAAAACTTCATCTGACCTCTCCTGCCCACCATAGCCCTTCTTCTGCATGTACACTAACATAGTCTCCTCCCATTCATGCACTGTGCATTCCTCTGAACCATCCCCCCTGAAACACGCTGGTTCCCTGACATCATTTTTCACCACTACATTTAGACTAGAGCTGGCCCCAACCTTGGTACCACCAACATAATCAACCTTCTGTCCCACCCCATCTCCCATAGCCTTTGATTCCAAACAAGAGGCAATATTTTCACCTATTGAGTAACCTATCTGCTTAACAATGTCTGCCAGGAAATCCATAGAAACATCCTCCTTCCTAGGATTAGGTGAAACTGGCTCAAATGCACTGAGTTGAGGTAGCTCTAAATCATGTGGAAGGTGCACACTTGCCTGCGTAGTTGGCCTGGCCAGAGGTGTGGAAGTAACTGGAGAAATAGATGCCCCCCTACCCACTGGCAGTGAAGGGTTAAACATGAAAACTCCCCTACCTCTCCCAAAACTTTCCATTTTTAAAATATATATATATATATTTTTTTGTAAATATTAAGTGCCCCAAAAAAATAAAAATGAAAATTATCACAATCAATATGAACACTTCTATAAAATCAGCTTGAACATAATGCACTCAAAATAAAAGTTCAGTAGTGGTTGTCTAACAAGGCCAAGAATCAACACAGAAAAGTAACAAGAAACGCCTTAATAAATAGTTGTCGCCACCGTGTGGTAGAAAATGGCATCACCCTCACGTTAATTGGCTTCCGAAGGTCACTAGCGTAACCGCACAATTACATCACTAAATAATCATAACATCAACACATACAACTAATAAACAGTATATTATATTCCCCACTCACTCATGCTACCAGGAGCTCCCTGAGAACTCCACTTGCGCAGAATGCAAAACCTAGACCTTAGGCGTGTATCAGCAACCACAGTACTTCTTGAAGCCGGGTCTCCGATCCCTCCACGTGACGTCCAGCAAGACAAGAAGACGAGTCACGGCACCAGTGTAACAGATGTATAGTGTACTCTCCATGCGTTGTGTTTTAAAATAATAAATCACTTCGGCCAGTGGTCCCAGTTGAGCATCATTTATTTCTGCTGTGGTTAAATGGGAAACAGCACGTTAGTTGTGCAGGACTTAACAGTGATGATGGCTGTCGATGGCAAAATCCCTCGCATCACATTTTCATACTGGGAAGACCTGACGTTCGCGATCTCCCCCTATCTGCAAGCGGGGCCAATCACAACACCCCTTATTGTCATCAGAGTTGAACTAACCAATAAGAATGCTTGAACATCAAATACACATTTCTTTAGAGGCAAGTGGAAACATAACCAACCCTGTTACATATACAACAAAACAAAATGGCTGTGAGAGGAGAGGTGTGAATTTGGCTCGGTGCATCTCGTCTCTGGGCCCCTGTTGGTAGCTGTATAGATTTCCCTATGCAGTGACGGATGGAGAAATCCGATGTGACTGCCACTTAACCGGTGATTTGCAGGCTATTATGGCTGCCCTTGGCTGTTTTAATTTGCCATGGGATTTAATTTGTCGAGTTCATTACTTACCGAGCTCCTACCCTGGCATTCATTTAGCCGCACTAGTCAGCCTTGATTGTTGCTTACATCTCACACGCCACAATTAGGAAGACTGCGCGATCATCAAGCGTTTTGTTTACTCCTAGTGACGTGTTAGAATGATTGGAGTGTTTGTGACAGTTTGTGTGGGGTTGGGTGGGTTGGGTTAGGGTGTGTTTGTGTGTGTGTCTATGCATGCATGAGTGTGTGTGTATGTATGTACACGTGCATGCCCAATAGTGTTACTGTCAAACTCATCCCCACCATTGGCAACTAACTGATGAGGCATAGAGAATCCCATGTAACAGGTGGATAGAGAGTAATGTCTACAGTCCACATATTGTTGGAGGACCAGAAAGGCCACGACCCCTGTTTGCCCCCTGGGCTGCCTGCTGATGTCAAGAGCACTTCAGCGCCCCAAATATAAACAGCCCACCACATTGTTTACTCAGCCTGGCCCTCTAAGCCAATCGCAGTGCTTTGCTGGGCCTCCTTCACGCTGTTTGTCTTTTCAATGGGAAACAGCTCCTCAGGGACTCACTACAACTCCCTGTGTGGAGATCTGGAGCACAGACTGACTAAGGAATTGGGGGAAGAGAAAAAGAAAGGCGGGTTGGTGCTGGCTGCTTTGTTTCAGAGGGAGAACTAAACGGAATGGCTCACACGCACATACATACATACATACATACTTAATTCTCCAATTGAATTCTTCTACAGCATATGTCGCTCACAAGTACTACACACCACCCATCAATTTGGTCATGTCAGGAACATCTGCACTTGAGAAACCCATCATGTCAATCACGTCACATCAATGCTCAGCCATAGTCATTGCCTGTCTCGCAAGACGCATGGGGCTCGCAGCAATAACATGAACGAATGTGTTGCGCAAATTGTTTCCCTCAGTCAGCTGAATGCATCGCTTAGTTCATAGAAACGTGGTCTCCGTGGGTAACCGTCGACATCCGCTATTAGCGCTTGCGACAAACGGAGCGGTAACAGCGGTTTCTAGCGTACCTTTGAGAAAGAAAAGAAAAACATCCAACAGATTTGACTCTAGCTTTTGAACAGTTGGAGCTATTAGCGACTCCGACCACATTCCTGGTATGGCGGTGTGCCCAGCGAAGTTGTTTCAACAAAAGTGTCAGAAATATTACTGACTCCCACCGCACTAGATAGAACAGGAGAAGTCTAACACACAGGGGAGCTGGTCTGCTTGATCTACAAAAGCTCAAATATCAGTGCCTAACAAGGAGCACAGGATGTGAAAGAGATCGCTAGAGAAGACTGAATGTTCGTTTGAGTTGAGGTCTAAAGCACAGCACCATCTCTCTCTCGGCAGGCAGCAGTGCAGGCAGAGGGATTAGCCCAGGCCAGGCAATTACACTGGCTTATCTCTGTTGACTAGTGCATTACTGGGAGAACCAGCAGCTTGCTTACTCTACCACTGCAGAAGGAGAGGAGGAGAGAAGGAGGAAGAGGAGGGACGGTGAGAAAAAGGAAAGGAGGGATGGAGAAGATGAGAGCGGGAGAGAATGACAATTGGAGGAAAGGAGAGAAAGGAGGAAAAAGAGCAAGGAGAAATGGGAGGAGAAGGAGCAAGATAGGAGAGAAGATGGACAAAAATATAACATGACAAGTCGAAACATGAGAAAAGGCATGAGGGAGAGAAATTAGGAGGCTATATGGTGAAAAGGAGAGAAAGATTGAAAAGGAGATAAGAATTGCCTGAGAAAACATCTCTCTCAGCCTGTCCTTAGAGTGCAGAATGTTAGGAGGTTTATGGATTTGTGGCCTGAGGTCCAGACAGAGATCAAGGAAGCATCTGGAAGCTTGGCCTCAGTTATGAGTTGAGGTTCTCTTTCCATGAACTCAACCATGCTACTTAATTTCTCGATTTCCCTTCCTCTTCACACAGTGGAGCCACAGCACAGTTCTCCCTTACTCCCCTCCATCCCTGTATCTCACTTATCAGCAAGAGTTCCACTGGCCCACTCCCACCGACTCCCATCAATTAACGGCCTGTCAGTCTGCCTCTCTCCCCCACACAGAGAGAGACCTGTGGGTCCAGGAACTGGGGGAAGGCTGGGGAAAGCCTGGGGGTGGTGGAGAGAGGGGAGCACCGTGCAGAGCGACCTCTTTCCAAAGGCCTCCAACGGTGGGTAGCATAGCCGAGGGGAATGGGCCTCGTGCTGGGAGACAGAGGGTTTGACGGCCTCCCTAGTGGAAGAGGAAATGGGAGATGGAGGTTGTTTGAAGTGGAGCCTCGGCTTGGTGAGTCCCGCGGGGAGTGAGGGGATGGTGAGGGCTCATTGCTACTTCATTTCTCCATTTCCCTCCCTCTTCACACAGTGAACCCACAGCACACTTCTCCCCTACTCCCCTCCATCTCTATAGGTGTTTCTCAATATGCATACTACCGTGCTCCACACACTCATGCTCTAAGTTCCTTCTTTGATGACGTTCTCTTGAGTACGTTGTTTTGAGGACCAGAGGTTGGAGAACACATACATTTGCGCACTCCTGTGCTACTGCATTACCTTTGACCAATAGAAACCAAAAAAATATATATTACATAAAGCAAACGCAACCTTGTGACTTCATAATTATCAGCTAGCTATATGTGAATCGCATTAATCTAGCTAGCCAGATAGTTTTAGATGTGAAAAACAACCTAAAACAAATGTTGTTATGAAAGGTAGATGGCCAACGTTAGCTACCAATTCTTCGTGGGTGCCTAGCTAGCTACCAATTCTTC
>NC_092108.1:37463354-37618354 GCF_045679555.1 Salvelinus alpinus
TGGTCATAAAGAGGGACATTATCGAACAAAACTAACATTTATTGTCTAACATGGAGACCTGGGAGTGCCACCAGATGAACATCATCAAAGGTAAGTGATTCATTTTAATGCTATTTCTGACTTTTGTGACACCTCTCCTTAGTTGGAAAATGGCTGTATGGGTTTCTGTGGCTAGGCGCTGACCTAACATAATCGCAAACTGTGCTTTCGCTGTAAAGCCTTTTTGAAATCTGACACAGTGGTTGCATTAAGGAGAAGTTGATCTTTATTCGTATGTTTAACACTTGTATCTTTTTCAATGTTTATGATGAGTATTTCTGTAATTTGATGTGGCTCTCTGCACTTTCACCGGATGTTTGTTTGAGACAATGCATTTCTGAATGTAACACACCAATTTCAAATTAGATTTTTGGACATAAAGATGAACTTTATCGAGAGAAAAAAACAAATTTATTGTGTAACATGAAGTCCTGTGAGTGCCATCTGATGAAGATCATCAAAGGTTAGTGATTAATTTAATCGCTATTTCTGACTTTTGTGAGCCCTCTCCTTGACTGGAAAATGG
Source organism: Salvelinus alpinus (assembly GCF_045679555.1). Classification (NCBI taxonomy): domain Eukaryota; kingdom Metazoa; phylum Chordata; class Actinopteri; order Salmoniformes; family Salmonidae; genus Salvelinus; species Salvelinus alpinus. The sequence continues at coordinate 37,463,920 of NC_092108.1, forward strand.
CTGTATGGTTTTCTGTGACTAGGCACTGACCTAACATAATCGTTTGGTGTGCTTTCGCCGTAAAGCCTATTTGAAATCGGACACTGTGGTTGGATTTACAAGAAGTTTATCTTTAAAATGGTGTATAATACTTGTATGTTTGAGGAATCTTAATTATGAGATTTCTGTTGTTTTAGATTTGGCGCCCTGCAATTTCACTGGCTGTTGTCGAGGTGGGACGCTAGCGTACCAGAGAGGTTAAAATAAAGTCGTGATCCTAACAGACCTCAGACAGGGAATTTTTACCATGATTAAATGTCAGGAATTGTGAAAAACTGAGTTTAAATGTATTTGGCTAAGGTGTATGTAAACTTCCGACTTCAACTGTAGCTACAGTATGCTTCCACAGACACAGACAGGTCTGGTAGCACCAGCCAGACCAGAGGAACAGAACTGGACACTACACCGTGTCTCTGAACCAATTAGCTAAGGCTCCATGAATTATCAAGATATAATTTTAAAAAACATTCCCAGACTAATACTGTAGCTCTAGTGCTGCTCTATAGTGAGGAGTATGGAGAGCCATGAATAAGATCCTCCATTAGGGCCAGTGTGTGTGTGTGTGTGTGTGTGTGTGTGTGTGTGTGTGTGTGTGTGTGTGTGTGTGTGTGTGTGTGTGTGTGTGTGTGTGTGTGTGTGTGTGTGTGTGTGTGTGTGTGTGCGTGCGTGCGTGCGTGCGTGCGTGCGTGCGTGCGTGCGTGCGTGCGTGCGTGCGTGCGTGCGTGCGTGCGTGCGTGCGTGCGTGCGTGCGTGCGTGCGTGCGTGCGTGCGTGCGTGCGTGCGTGCGTGCGTGCGTGCGTGCGTGCGTGCGTGCGTGCGTGCGTTCAGGGCTTCAGTGTTCTTCTCTGAAATAATTGCGTGTCAATGGGGACTTGTGATGAGCTTAGCGTATTGTTTTCATGTCTTAAGGTAAGTATGAGGGCATGAACAGGCTTATTGGCTATCCGGTGTACTGTATGTGAGGAGGCTAGTTGGTGTGTCTGCTGTGTCTATCAGTATAACGAGGACTGTGGTCTACACTAGGGGAAGATGGATTCATGTACTGCACACTACAGTCCTGAAGTCGTAACAGGGTCTAACAGAGTTAGAGTAGGAACAGTACCATAAAGATGCTCACTGGTGCAGAGCCTGTCTAGCGGTACAGAGTTAGAGTAGAAGCAGTACCATAAAGATGCTCACTGGTGCAGAGCCTGTCTAGCGGTACAGAGTTAGAGTAGAAGCAGTACCATAAAGATGCTCACTGGTGCAGAGCCTGTCTAGCGGTACAGAGTTAGAGTAGAAGCAGTACCATAAAGATGCTCACTGGTGCAGAGCCTGTCTAGCGGTACAGAGTTAGAGTAGAAGCAGTACCATAAAGATGCTCACTGGTGCAGGGCATGTCTAGCGGTACATAGTTAGAGTAGAAGCAGTACCATAAAGATGCTCACTGGTGCAGGGCATGTCTAGCTGTACAGCGTTAGAGTAGGAACAGTACCATAAAGATACTCACTGGTGCAGGGCATGTCTAGCTGTACAGAGTTAGAGTAGAAGCAGTACCATAAAGATACTCACTGGTGCAGAGCCTGTCTACCGGTACAGAGTTAGAGTAGAAGCAGTACCATAAAGATACTCACTGGTGCAGGGCATGTCTAGCTGTACAGAGTTAGAGTAGGAACAGTACCATAAAGATACTCACTGGTGCAGAGCCTGTCTAGCTGTACAGAGTTAGAGTAGGAACAGTACCATAAAGATACTCACTGGTGCAGAGCCTGTCTAGCTGTACAGAGTTAGAGTAGGAACAGTACCATAAAGATACTCACTGGTGCAGGGCATGTCTAGCTGTACAGAGTTAGAGTAGAAGCAGTACCATAAAGATACTCACTGGTGCAGAGCCTGTCTACCGGTACAGAGTTAGAGTAGAAGCAGTACCATAAAGATACTCACTGGTGCAGGGCATGTCTAGCTGTACAGAGTTAGAGTAGGAACAGTACCATAAAGATACTCACTGGTGCAGAGCCTGTCTAGCTGTACAGAGTTAGAGTAGGAACAGTACCATAAAGATACTCACTGGTGCAGAGCCTGTCTAGCTGTACAGAGTTAGAGTAGGAACAGTACCATAAAGATGCTCACTGGTGCAGAGCCTGTCTAGCTGTACAGAGTTAGAGTAGGAACAGTACCATAAAGATACTCACTGGTGCAGAGCCTGTCTAGCTGTACAGAGTTAGAGTAGGAACAGTACCATAAAGATGCTCACTGGTGCAGAGCCTGTCTAGCTGTACAGAGTTAGAGTAGGAACAGTACCATAAAGATGCTCACTGGTGCAGGACATGTCTAGCTGTACAGCGTTAGAGTAGGAACAGTACCATAAAGATACTCACTGGTGCAGGGCATGTCTAGCTGTACAGCGTTAGAGTAGAAGCAGTACGATAAAGATGCTCACTGGTGCAGGGCATGTCTAGCTGTACAGAGTTAGAGTAGAAGCAGTACCATAAAGATACTCACTGGTGCAGGGCATGACTAGCTGTACAGAGTTAGAGTAGAAGCAGTACCATAAAGATACTCACTGGTGCAGGGCATGTGTAGCTGTACAGAGTTAGAGTAGAAGCAGCACCATAAAGATACTCACTGGTGCCGGGCATGTCTAGCTGTACAGAGTTAGAGTAGAAGCAGTACCATAAGGATACTCACTGGTGCCGGGCATGTCTAGCTGTACAGAGTTAGAGTAGAAGCAGTACCATAAAGATGCTCACTGGTGCAGGGCATGTCTAGCGGTACATAGTTAGAGTAGAAGCAGTACCATAAAGATGCTCACTGGTGCAGGGCATGTCTAGCTGTACAGCGTTAGAGTAGGAACAGTACCATAAAGATACTCACTGGTGCAGGGCATGTCTAGCTGTACAGAGTTAGAGTAGAAGCAGTACCATAAAGATACTCACTGGTGCAGAGCCTGTCTACCGGTACAGAGTTAGAGTAGAAGCAGTACCATAAAGATACTCACTGGTGCAGGGCATGTCTAGCTGTACAGAGTTAGAGTAGGAACAGTACCATAAAGATACTCACTGGTGCAGAGCCTGTCTAGCTGTACAGAGTTAGAGTAGGAACAGTACCATAAAGATACTCACTGGTGCAGAGCCTGTCTAGCTGTACAGAGTTAGAGTAGGAACAGTACCATAAAGATGCTCACTGGTGCAGAGCCTGTCTAGCTGTACAGAGTTAGAGTAGGAACAGTACCATAAAGATACTCACTGGTGCAGAGCCTGTCTAGCTGTACAGAGTTAGAGTAGGAACAGTACCATAAAGATGCTCACTGGTGCAGAGCCTGTCTAGCTGTACAGAGTTAGAGTAGGAACAGTACCATAAAGATGCTCACTGGTGCAGGACATGTCTAGCTGTACAGCGTTAGAGTAGGAACAGTACCATAAAGATACTCACTGGTGCAGGGCATGTCTAGCTGTACAGCGTTAGAGTAGAAGCAGTACGATAAAGATGCTCACTGGTGCAGGGCATGTCTAGCTGTACAGAGTTAGAGTAGAAGCAGTACCATAAAGATACTCACTGGTGCCGGGCATGTCTAGTTGTACAGAGTTAGAGTAGAAGCAGTACCATAAAGATACTCACTGGTGCAGGGCATGTCTAGCTGTACAGAGTTAGAGTAGAAGCAGTACCATAAAGATACTCACTGGTGCAGGGCATGTCTAGCTGTACAGAGTTAGAGTAGAAGCAGTACCATAAGGATACTCACTGGTGCAGGACATGTCTAGCTGTACAGCGTTAGAGTAGGAACAGTACCATAAAGATACTCACTGGTGCAGGGCATGTCTAGCTGTACAGCGTTAGAGTAGAAGCAGTACGATAAAGATGCTCACTGGTGCAGGGCATGTCTAGCTGTACAGAGTTAGAGTAGAAGCAGTACCATAAAGATACTCACTGGTGCAGGGCATGTCTAGCTGTACAGAGTTAGAGTAGAAGCAGTACCATAAAGATACTCACTGGTGCAGGGCATGTGTAGCTGTACAGAGTTAGAGTAGAAGCAGTACCATAAAGATACTCACTGGTGCCGGGCATGTCTAGCTGTACAGAGTTAGAGTAGAAGCAGTACCATAAAGATACTCACTGGTGCAGGGCATGACTAGCTGTACAGAGTTAGAGTAGAAGCAGTACCATAAAGATACTCACTGGTGCAGGGCATGTGTAGCTGTACAGAGTTAGAGTAGAAGCAGTACCATAAAGATACTCACTGGTGCCGGGCATGTCTAGCTGTACAGCGTTAGAGTAGAAGCAGTACCATAAGGATACTCACTGGTGCCGGGCATGTCTAGCTGTACAGAGTTAGAGTAGAAGCAGTACCATAAAGATACTCACTAGTGCAGGGCATGTCTAGCTGTACAGAGTTAGAGTAGAAGCAGTACCATAAAGATACTCACTGGTGCAGGGCATGTCAGGCTGGTCCATGTCACCGCGGTAGTAACCATTGCGGCAGATGCAGATAGTGGCGGCCTCGGCTGCAGAGCGGCTGTTGGAGGGGCACTGCAGACACAGGCCTGGACCCTGGGTTGACTTGAATGTCCCTGGGGGGCAGGCTACAGGGGGAGAGAAGGGCAAAACAACATTAGTTATTAAGATAATGCAAAGTATTTAGGCCTAGGGCTAAACATGTACACAGTACACTGCCTTGCATCCTGGCTTGACTTGAGGCACTGGCTTACATAGTGGGAGAGGGGACAAAATACATCAAAAGACACATTAGATAATGCCAAAGCCAAATAGCAATTTTCTGTTTATCATTGTACGCGCGATAGAAGAGCACAATATGTCGTCTCCGTCTTTCCCTTTCTTTCTCTTTCACACTGCCCTCCCTCCCTCCTTCCCTCTAACCGTCCCTTCAACCAAATCTCTCATCCCATCCCTCTGTCTTACTTTATTATAAGTGACTACATCCAGCCCCATTGATTTCCACAGTGATAACTCCCCCTCCTTCAGCAATAGCAGTAGCAGATTCATTCCACTATGTTCTCTAATGTAAAGGGAAGGCTGGGGAACGGGGAAAGAGGAAGGACAAAGATGATTGTGCCTGATATGACTGCGTCCCTAAGCTCAGGCAATAACCACATCCATTTCGCAATCCTGCAGGAACAAAATGATGGGAAAAAGGAGGGATCTCTCTCCTCCAAAGAGAGGGATTTTACAGGCTATAATAACTGTGATGAATGCCTAATATTTTAGCTAGCTTCCTCATAGGGTTTAAGAGGGGCTACAACCCGAGAATAACTAGGTCTATAAGTGTAACAGGACAAGCCACTCACTTTTTCCATCGGTGGTTATGTTCTGGAGTGAAACCGTGTCATGGCTTGGCTGTGGGTGGGAAATGTGGGGTGCGCTTTTGCGACTTGCCCAATGACAGCACATTCAATCCTTCTGATACGACCCTTTTGATACATGACTTCACCGTATAAAGTAGGAGTGAGGATTGGTCTTCAATATACAAATATAACACTGAGGTCAAATTTGATGGGAATGGGGGAACAACAGACAGGTAGAATGCCCAATTTTTACCTACGGGTTTTTAATGTGTAAAAAAAAGTCTGGACCCCACAAGCTAAAACCAGGGCCCGCAGTCATGCCACATTGCAGGAAAAGGACAAACGTCAAGCCCTACCACTACAGTAGTATGCGAATCACTGCAGAGGGACAAATAGAGAGTTACTCCCTACTGTAATGAGTGGGGAGCTATCGCTCCACACCGTCTCAGAATGAACAGAATGAACAATCAGGAAAGAATGCAGAGCGGAGGCACAGCACGGAGGCCAGCTGAAACCTTTGGACCTTTATATCAACAGCCTTTTAAGATTTAATTAAATATTCTACGCTTCATTAATATAAGAACAGAGAAGAAGGGTTTTGAGGCGAGCGTCTGGTTTATGGCGCCGTTAAATAGGCAGGTTTCCCTTTTTTACGAGTCCTCCCTCCTGTTCAACTGGCAACTCTAATGGGCTGTTAGACTAGGGCTATGAGATAGGGAGGGAAGGAGAGAGAGAGAGAGAGAGAGAGAGAGACCGAGTCATAGAGTTGCTACAGTGGAAGGCCTACTTTCCACAGAGCCAGAATGTCCTCAAGGGAGACAGAGACAGAGAGAAAAGAGAGAGAAAGAAGTAGAGAGAGACGGAGAGAGAAAGAGAGAGAGAGAAACAGAACGAGAGAGACACTCCAACAGTATCGTCAGTGGTGTTATACCCCAGACCGTGAGATATAGCCCAGCTCCAACAGTGTTCCTTACAAACACAGAGGAGGCTAACACACTGACCTGATGTCTGGTCACACAGCACACAGTGACACATCACAACAGCCACCAAGCCCCGTACCACCAACTAACATAAAACACACACAGGCTTCCCACATCGACCACAAACGTCCAGTAAAACATTAGAAACACCCAATAAAGAAAGTAGCGAGCAGTAAAAGATAGAAACAACCACTACCGACATATGCTCCTAACATGAGCACTACTAGCAGTTCGGTTCCCCCTGGCGAAATAGGTTTCTAACCTCAAGGGTATTTTCCTGGTCAAATAAAGGTTCAGTAGAGAATAGTGCTGTGTAGGCTATGTGGAGGCGTAGGGAAGAGTGTAACCATTCAATAAAACGCATTATGCTGCATTGGCTTCCACACTGAGAGGTTCAATCTGGTGAATGCACTATAAACAGGAGTGTGGAAACTCGTAACAATTAGACAGGCCATATGGGGAATTATAAATCCCAGCTGGGCCATCCCTTTATAAACCAATAACCCTTTAAAGAACAAAACACTTAGTTACCACACAGATCCACAGCCATTACTAGGAGGGAAAGGAGGAATAATGATATGTCGCTCGTCATCTTTTAATATGTCTATTAAAGTGGTCATGAGAGTCATAGAGTGGACACATGAATGGACACCACGCACTCAATAAACTCATTTCGCCGACCATCACGAAAGGGCCCACAAAAGTCCCATGTGTGTTTAATGAGGTGTTAACAGAGTATGTATGTGTGAGTGGCCTCGGCCTGTATTGACAGACAGCAGCCTAGGGCCAGATAAACAGAAAGACGAGAGCAGAGGAGGAGAGTAGAGAAAGAGGCGAGGAAGACTGGAGGGGAGGCTGTGTGCAGAATTAGCTCTTCAGGTCAACAACGCTACGGTGGTGCCCCCAGGCAAACATGCGTATACATACAGTACAGACTCAAACACGTAAACACATACACACATACTCAGATCCTCACACAAATGCATACATACACACAGACACACACACAAACAGATCCTCATACCCACACACAAACACACACAGACAGCACAGACCCCGTTAAATCAATTCTACTTCCACATTTTACGCCAATTGTCTAGCGTCTGTTCAACAGGACGTGGGTTAATTTCATTCTCCTCCTGGTCTACCTGCCAAGATGATGGGGTCAGCACGCACGCACAAACACACATACACACTCACACGCAGACACACACACACACTCACACACAAACACATATACACACACACACACGAAAGAGAAAGACCGCCTCTGTCTGTGTCACTCTGCTCTGCATCCGAGCTGAGCCTTTTTCTAATCGACCTTGCATATTATGTGCATGAAGCTACCGCATTAAAGCCATTAATTAACTACTAGCTGCTCTGCTGCACAGGGCTGTCAGAGAGAGAGAGAGAGAGAGAGAGAGAGAGAGAGAGAGAGAGAGAGAGAGAGAGAGAGAGAGAGAGAGAGAGAGAGAGAGAGAGAGAGAGAGAGAGAGAGAGAGAGAGAGAGAGAGAGAGAGAGAGAGAGAGAGAGAGAGAGAGAGAGAGAGAGAGAGAGAGAGAGAGAGAGAGAGAGAGAGAGAGAGAGAGAGAGAGAGAGAGAGTGAGAGAGAGAGAATGTGAGAGAGAGAGAATGTGAGAGAGAGAGAATGTGAGAGAGAGAGAATGTGAGAGAATGTGAGAGAATGTGAAATGTTGCAAAAACCTCAGAGGCCTCGTTCTAAACCCCACAGAGGAGGTTGGTTGGGTCGAACTCATTGCGATTGGTTCGCGGCCCACACTCTTCACTGATTTATGAATATTTGGTTTGGAGGATGCCAGGTGTTCTCTCCCCTCAAAAGGAGAACCAACAGTACAGTGCCAGGATAAAGGAGTAGAGGAGAGACGCATCAGTCTCAGAGTGTGCGGGTTTTCAGGAACACATAGAGATAAAGTATTAGATCAAACAGTAATTAGTCTCCCCTCAGTGAGGGGGTAACCTAGCACTGAACTGAAAACACAATATTATCCTGTTTCATGTGGTCTCTGTTGGGGCCCCTGTCTTTCACAACACATCTGTCTTACTTTGTCTCCCATTTCTCTTCCTACCCTGACTCATTCTCTCGCTTTCCGTCTGCATGCTTCTCCTCTCACTTCTCTCTTTCTTACTTCGTCTTCTCTCTTTCATCTCCCCTTGAGCCACATGTACTTATCACAGACATCATCTTGGTCTGCCGCTGTCCCTCTCTTTCCCCTCTCCATCTCTCGCTTTACAGCCTTCACCTCTCTCTCTCTTGCTCTCTCGCTCTCCCGCTCTATCTCTCTCTACCAGACAGTTTGGTGTTAAAGCAGAGGGTTGACATAGTCCGCTGTGGTTCGCTGACCACTGATGACTATCGGACAGCCCTGGCCTAATGTCACAGTCGGCGTGGTGACCAAAGCAGACGAGAGCTCATCTTGTCTTATACTGCCTCACTCACCAGCAGAAACACCCCACACCCAGTTCCACCATAATCTCTCTGTGTCCACACCACAGAACCACAACTGAAATGAATCAGAGCACAATAGTTTAAAAAAATTTTTTTTATCATAATACATGGCTTGACTGAGAACCTGTCCCCATCTAAGCGATTTAATGAAAGAGTAGCCCAACAATAACCTGGCATTAGAAGACAGCGTGACAGGATCCAACCGTAAATCAAGCCAATGCATAGTAATAGTAGACACTTCCATTGAGTCAAAGGTCTGTGGTAGGAGAAGTAAAGACTGTAAAGAAAAAATCTATGACCAAGATATTACCACGGACTACACAAATACAGAGGCTAGGAGAGCACAGAGTAAGTGCTGTGGGTTTAGAGAATACATAACATATTCTATATAATAAACTGCAAACTCCAGGCCATACATCATAGATAGATCCACATTGGCAACGTGTCACGGAGGGCGTCTGTGCTTCGAATGTATAGCCCATTGCATTAAAATGTATATGGCCCATAAGATTCCAAATGTAATTAGAAACCTGGGCTTTATAGGGCGAGTGTGGAAGGAATTATATCAGGTTGTCATGACCGCATTACCAGGTGTGTGTGGGATAAAAGAAAATGGTATCCCATGAACACCTTTGGCAAAGGATTATATGGATAATATGGTCGATCTGATGTGTGTTAAAATGGGTTTTATAACTGTGTTGAATAAAATGGGTGAGTCCTCTGGAGTGTCCCTAAGGTGTGTCACAGGGTTCATATCATATCATATCATATTGACCTATTTGAAGCAGATATATCTGGGGGACTATATGGGGTGACTGACATTGACAATGCAAAACCAAGATTGAATTATAAAAATAAGTGCTGTAATGTGGTAATGGTAGGGCCTGGAGTGGTTCCTCACCAGTCCTAGTTAAAAACAACTCCTGGCCCAATAGGCAAGAGCCATCACTTCTCACTGGAGGCCAGTGGACATAAACATATTGACATTCAGAGAAGGTTAGAGGGAGAGAAGTCACCTTTAATTACCCTTATGAATAACTCTTATCACCCGAAACACACCCTTAACCTTTAACCCCGCACCTATCTATCAAACGGGATGGAGCTCAGTCTGTAGAACCATGCCCCCCCCCCCCACACACACACACACACACACACACACACACACGTAAGACCCTCTTCTCTGTAGCTATGAGGCTTTGAAGTTGAGGTAGTTAGATGAATATGTTTGCCAAAGACGATGACAAAATGTGGCGGAAACTGCAAAATACAGAAAAGTAAAGTCAATCAAAAGCGGAGTTCATTTGTATTCACTCTCTTCCTCTTCATCTTTGTTCATTTGCAAGTCAGTAAGGCATGTAATGAGCTTCTTCTTTTTCAAAACCAGGTGTTCATTGGCTGAAGAATTACACAAAGAGAACTGTAAAAAAGGACAATGCCATTGTTCAAAGCAGAAAGTGCCTTTGAGAGAGAATATTTTCATCACCAGCACAACAGAATTCCCTCTCAAGAGACTGAAAAGATTTGGCATGGGTCCTCAGATCCTCAAAATGTTCTACAGCTGCACCATCGACAGCATCCTGACTGGTTGCATCACTGCCTGGTATGGCAACTGCTCGGACTTCGACCGCAAAGCACTACAGTGGGTAGTGCGTATGGCCCAGTAAATCACTGGGGCCAAGCTTCCTGCCATCCAGGACCTATGTACCAGGCGGTGTCAGAGAAATGCCCAAAAAATTGCCATGGACTCCAGCCACCCTAGTCATAGACTGTTCTCTCTGCTACCGCACGGCAAGTGGTACCGGAGCGCCAAGTCTAGGTCAAAAAGGCTTCTTAACAGCTGCTACCCAGACTATTTGCCCCCACCCTACATTTTTACTCTGCTGCTACTCTGTTTATTATCCATGCATAGTTACTCTACCTCTACCTACATGTACGTACATATTACCTCAATTACCTCGACTAACTGGTGCCCCCCCGCACATTGACTCTGTACCAGTACCCCCTGTATATAACCTCGTTACTGTTATTTTATCGTTGCTCCTTAATTATTTGTTATATTTCTGTTTTTTTTCCTTCTTAAAACTGCATTGTTGGTTAGGGGCTTGTAAGTAAGCATTTCACTGTAAGGTCTACACCTGTTGTATTCGGCGCTTGTGACAAATAAAATTGTATTTGATTTGATTTGAAATCCTCAGAGTCAGAGAAACTATTTAGATGGGAATTGAGAGTTCAAAGTGCACGGGGATGACATCATTTGGCAGTGCACTATCGTTGTGAGGACGGGACCCTGTGGGCCACACCTGCTGGTTCAGGGGGAGGACAAAGAGCCCTTGGTTAGGGGTGTGTCTCCTGAACCTCTGCACCCCTCTGTCAGCAGGACGGAAAGAATTTAGGGAGGAATAAAATAATGGAGGGTTGAGACATGGGGCGTTTTCTGAATGAATAAAGGGAGGATTGAAAGACTCTGGTCTGAAGCGCTACTAGTTTGCTCACCAAAGCTCTCCGCTGAGGAGTTGAATAGTCCCTACCCTGAAAGCCCACTGGTCTGGTCATTAATCATGTCTATTCTGTCTTTCATCGGCCAGTGCTGTATATTCTCTACTCTGTACTAAACACACAACGTCTCCACAACATCTCCACAATACGTGATACAGTCCCTATCCCACCTTTCTGCACTAAAAAGATACAATCTCCACATAACACTCAGCAAACAAATACAAGCTCGAACTCAACATACCAGAAGCCCAATAACGTTCCTCTTCACAAACTATACACCTAGCCATTATCAGCTCCCTACATCAAACCTACTACGGTCCAATCAGGGAAAGAGAGATGTCGAGAGAGACGATGAGAGAGTTGGAGAGTGACAGTCTTCTATACTGCTCCAGACTGCCTCTCTCTGTGTGTCATGTCATGTCTGGCTGTATTCAATAGAGGGCACCCCAGCAGCTACAGGACAACATTTCCAGCTTTATTGACACAAAAGAACATTACTGTGTGAACTCTGTTGCTCATTAGTGTGCATTATAACACGGCAGAACAAACCCAGGTAATCAACAAAGCTAACAGATAGTCAATAAGGATTTTCCTTTTCATTTACAGATACATTAGGGTATAAGAGAAGAGAGGAGTTAAATGTGAGTAGGAGCATGTTCACTGACACACAGACACACAGGATGACAAAGCCCACGCCCTATGGGCAGGCTGTCACTATGGCAACGCCACAGCCGGTGTTTCTCTGTCCAGTACCGGTGGTTAAGCTCCTCTTTGAACGGCCGGCCAATGACAGACGTGCCGACTACGGGGAAATATGCCCTACCAGCAGGGCGAAAAGGGAGTCTGTGTGTGTATGTGCAAGTGTGAACGTGTGCACGTGCGTGTGTGTTTGTGTGTGATCTGTTCGTTCATTCGTGCATGCTTTTGTGAGTGTGCGTGACCACACGTCTGTGTGTTTGCACAACATCAAGGGACCCATATCAGCTTTTAACTCCCACTCCCCCTTATAACCAGAGAGCCATGGCACAGCCGTATCGCGATTGGCACACACGACCAGGTCCATTTTATTTCCAGGAAGATGGTGCTTGGTGCAAAGCCTAAAGAGAGAGGGCCAGAGCAAAGTGGACCGTAACAGCATTGGTATTCATCGGTATTCATTGGTATTCCAGCAGTGTCCGATGCCACTCCAGCCCTGGCAAAGAGGATAGAGAAGCAGATAACCCCCCCTACACAGTAATCAGACCCAAACTACAGTAGGAACGAATGCTCCTTTTATTTCTGGTGTCTACTGCCAGAAGTAGAGAAGAGGCGAGGAGAAGGGAGAGGAGAGAGGGGAGGAGAGAGGCGGAAAGGAGTGGAGAGGAGATGGGAGAGGAGAGGAGAAGAGGGGAGGTAAGGAGAGGGGAGAGGAGAGGAGGAAAGAAGAAGAGAGGAGGAGAGGAGAGGGGGAGAGGAGGAGATGGGAGAGGAGTGGAGAGGAGACGGGAGAGGAGAGGAGAAAAGGAGAGGAGAGGAGGAGAAGAGACGGGAGAGGAGAGGAGGAGAGGAGAGGGGAGAAAAGGCAGTCATACAGTATACTGATAAACTCTAAACCTCCTATCCATCTGCACTCACAGATGGCCAAGATCAATAGAAAGCAGATTTCATCCCCACATACCCATTCCAAAAGCATTTTTAACTTCTGCCTCAGTTTCACAGTACAGCCCTAACACTCTCCACCAACTTTGCCTGTGAAAGTGATTTGTTGAATATATCTAACCTAACCTGGGTATAAATACTATTTGAAATAATTTCAAATACAAAAACCAGGCTTGCTTGAGCTTGCTTGGTGCAATGGAACCAATAGAATAGTTGAAAAACTACAAACACCTCCCCCCTGCCTGCGGGAAGACTAAAGCAAATGTTATAGATTTCAAATAAAATGTGATACAAGTCTGTATCAACCAGTGGATCTTGCGACGGGTATACATAGATGACCAGTTTACAGAGGAGTATAGAGTGCAGTGATGTGTCCTAGAAGGAGCATTGGTGGCAAATGGCTGAATGGTAAAGAACATCTAGCCGCTCGAGAGCACCCTTGCCTGCCGATCTATAATTTACGTCTTCGTAATTGCTACTGTAGAAAGGCATGACAACAACAAAAAAGACTTGATACAAGACTGTAAGATTATATAATAAAACTAACAGCAATAGACCCTGTCAATTACCCATAATACCTTTAGATTTCATCATGTGAGGGGAGTAAAGTATACGATAAATAGCTTTTCCCTTCTTCTTCCAGAGGCCATTAGGCCCTTACTCTTCTTCTCCTTCATCTGTCTCCGCACTTGTCTCTTTTAAAAAGGCCTCAGCTCATTAACTTCATGGGTAGATCAATTAATCGTTAGCAGTTAGACAAAGTTGCCTACTCGTGCCCTTTTTTCTCTACCGCCTCACTGAGCTTCTCTTGAACAATGATGTCTATGACGTTTAGCACGCCTTCTTTTCACTGCTGATCATTCTAATACAGAGAATCAATTTAATGAATAAATCAATGACAAAAAGCTCTGACGAAGGCCGCGAGGCCGATACGTAAGCTTATTAAATATCGGTGATGCTATCAAGAGCAGTGTGCGGTTTCCTTTTTCCTTTATAATGAATAAATCAATGACGAAATCACCTTGTTGAGGGAATCGAAGGAAAGAAGGGTGCCACTTAATGTGAAAGTATATATCGTCAATATATCACAGATAAGGGTCTCTCGTGCTTTATAATGCTGCATGACTGCATATAAAGTGCTTATAACATGTTTATAAGGCACAATGACGCTTCAAAATGAACTGCTTCATGTGTTAGCCTACTAAAAGAAGTGCCTGTAGCTGTGAAAATACCTGTCACTTCGAGCACTGTAAGCAAACATGTCATTCCGCCAACAGCAAGATAGAGACGCAAAGAACAACAAAGGAAATGCGGGGGTAGGTGCCGTGAAAACCCTACTCTTCACGTAATTAGAGTTGTTCGGCGCCTGTACGATCAAAGGAAACATTTTGCTTTTGAAATGCTTTGATTAAACAAAGCACAAAGACTTTTCATGTTGAATAACGCGGTAAACAGAACTAGTTTACTGAATACAGGCCAGTGTTAGGGTGGTGTCCTTATTGGTTAGACAAGAAGCTCAAGACAGATCAATAGTAATGCACACCCGAAATGTAGCACCTGAGATAAACAAAAAGATAGCTCTAGAGCGAGTTGTAAATCGCTTTTCCTTAATGTGATATTCGGTAATCATTCCAATATAAGACATTGTAATGCATGCATCATAATGAATTATACCTAGGTGCTTTAAGTAAAATTCCTTCAAACATGGACTGTGTTTCTGACAAAAATTCACTAGTTGAACTAAACATTGAACTATGACTAAGCTTAATAAAATAAAGTCAGGGAGCAGCAAAATAGCACATAGACATTATACTCTCTTCTCAAAGTCGAGCGTCATGGGCCACTCGGGAGGAGGTGACACGTCTCCTACCCATAATCCACTATCACATGTCAGAGGGCTTTCTGGGCTCTGGGATATGTTCACACTCAACAGAGAGGCTGTCAGCCAGATGTGAGGAGGGAGTGAGTGAGGAAAAGAAAAAAGAAGCAGAGGTCAGTTGATCATAATTTTCTTTACATGTCTCTCAGGCCGTAGTAGACACAACCCCCAGTATCAGAAAGCAGCCACTCTCAGCCACTCTCATCTTGAGATATTACTCAGGGAGTCTCCATAGGGACTCAGGTATTGTCACACTTCTATCTTTAGCAGTACCTTAGAGAGAGTCACCCATAACCTCACCTGCCTTCACAACAGAAACATGAAATGATTGATGACGTCAATGATGATATAATTTATGAATGCGTCTAGCTTTCATAGCATGACTCAGCTAAGATGTCATGGCCTTCTTCAAGGAGCTTCATCATATGTCTGAGTAGCGCTCCTGGTAGAGACACAGATCTAGGATTAGCTTTCCCTAGCCAAATCCTAACCACAACCAATAGGGTCAAAACCCTCAAACCTACCTTATACCAATTGAGTGGAGAGGAATCATTAGACAAGCCCACACAGCAGGGTGATAAATGTATCCAACTGACACACACACACACACACACACACACACACACACACACACACACACACACACACACACACACACACACACACACACACACACACACACACACACACACACACAGGAAGACCTTGCGTGTCACTTTCGGTCAGGGTATGAAGGGTTGAGGTACCCACTGAGGCATCACCCTGCTACACCCACATTACCCACTACAGAACTCCATCTCCCAGAGAGAGACAGACAGAGAGAGAGACAGCGAGAGAGACAAGGAGAGAGAGAGAGAGAGAGAGGGACATAAAGAGAGAGAGACAGAGGGACAGCTAGTGAGAAGAAAGAGAGACAGAGAGACAGATAGTGAGACAGAAAGAGAGACAGAGAGAGAGAGAGAGAGAGAGAGAGAGAGAGAGAGAGAGAGAGAGAGAGAGAGAGAGAGAGAGAGAGAGAGAGAGAGAGAGAGAGAGAGAGAGAGAGAAAGAAGATGGGATAAATAGAGAGGGTGGAAGATGGAGGGGGTGAGGAGAGAGAGAGATATAAAGAAAGAGAAAGTGAGAGGGAGGGAGAGAGAGATAAAAAAGAGAAAAACCAACAAGCTCAGAGATGATCTCTCCTCTTTGCATCCTCTGCAGCAGCAGTGTCCCAGTCGTTGCTCATTGAATGCTAAGTGACAGCTATGTTACTATTTCCAATTCCAAGCCTGTCACACGGCAATGGGGGAATCTAACATGCAGAATAATAAATGCTGTCGCAGATGAATCTGCATCCGTCCTGTTTAAATTGAACAGGCACTCCTAGGTCTGTGGCGGTCATGACATTTTGTCAGCCGGTGATTGTCAAGCAAATAACTGCCGGTCTCACGGTAATTGACCGTTAATTAACATAAACACGTTTAGCAACTCCTGGCTTCCACGCATAACCTACAAGCCACTGATGTGGACATCTCAATAAATCTATTTATTATAGCCTACACCATCACAATAAATCTATAAATTATTTTAGACAGGTCTAAATAAACATGATGTGAAGAAAATGTAGTCTATTTCAGAAGAACAGAATAGCATACTCTGAGTTGTCCTTATGTTAGGTCCTGATCTGGCTATGCTATATGGCTGTGGGCTACACTAGTTCAGTTAACAGGCATGATTTGCTTAGAATTCTGTGGAATTATTTTATAGTGGGAAGAATACAATTCAACAAAGCTGAATTAAATAGAAAGGATATTTTCTCCAAACGATTTTCCGAGGGACTGTGCACAGGTCATAGGTCCTCCTACAGTATATGTTTAATTTAGAGTTACTGTATTTATCCAACTTTAGTTGTGATACAAACCTTAGACTATATGTTTAGATTTTTTATATATTTTATACATACAGGATGTGACTCTAAGCTCTGTTCGGTTTTGTTTTTTTGCGCAGGCTGCACACACTTCATCAGTCTCTCAATAACAATGTGATAAGCACTTGAAAATATTCTCACCCATCAGACTATTCTGTATTTCATCTGATCTTTACATATAGCTTACTAATAGATTTGTATAATTACTTTGATTAGAATGGCCCACAATTTTTTTTTTTAAACATCTCATACGTAGCCTGCACTCGAATAACGGATGGAGGTTACGTGCAGTTCAGTGTTCAATATGCAAGCATAGGCGGCGCATCCATGAGGTTAGGGGAAGCTTTTTCTGAAGTAAATTGAAATATATGTGTGAAATTAGTTTTGATTTAGAATGGGCCATTATCATGCACCTGTCAGAACAGGGGGAAAATAATACATATCATCTATGCACTCAAGTAGCGAATGGAGGATGCTTTTCCCTTGGTTCATTTTCATGCCAGTCAGGTAGGCTACTCCTGTTGTAAAGCAAAGCAATGCGCTAAATATTAGGTCAGTTGAGAAAAAAATATTGTAGGCCTAGCCTGTAGAAAGCTGATGGGATCCTCCTATTTTTAATAGAGGCCATCAAAACTCTGTTTTCTCACCCAATTGCATAGCCTATAGAAGATTTGCGCAACATGAGCTCATGGGCTCTCATGAAGTGTTTCATTTGATTTTCGATACATTTGGTGGGACAATAGAGTGCTGAGTACCAGACCATTAGCGACTAGCCGTTAGCAAGTTTGGTAGGCTACTAATGACCATCAGCAGCACCAGAGAGCAGTTTTGGAGAAGCCTAGTTACCGTGACTAAACGGTCACGTGGAATATGACTCATGACCGCGGGTGTGGCGGTAATAAAGTCACCGTAACAGCCCCAGGCAGTCCTGGTCTACTTACTCTCTGTCTGCTTAGGGATGGATGGCTGTGCTTATTACAACGGCACTGTTCCGAGGAATCGAAAGAGACTGTTTCGGGTTGGAGTCCTTGCTTGTTTACTTGTTTGAGGGAGTTAGAGGAAAAGGCATGGCAGGCATTTTATCGTGTGTGTGTGTGTGTGTGTGTGCGTGCGTGCGTGCGTGCGTGCGTGCGTGCGTGCGTGTGTGTGTGTGTGTGCGTGTGTGTGTGTGTGTGTGAGAGTGACAGATACACAAAGATAGAGAGAGAGAGAGACACACAAGGAGAGAGCGAGATAGACATATATACAAAGACAGATAGGGAGAGAGAGAGACAGACAGACAGAGAGAGAGAGAGAGAGACACCAGCCCCTGTGACATTGTACACTTTGTTGAAAGACATAGAGAGTTGGGCCAGGAGAGGATTAAAACTGGGCAACACAATAGAGCCAAAACAGACAACAAAATAAAGGAAATACAAGTAAAATATATAAATTCCAAACAAGGCTCAATGGCCTGTGTGTACATTACCAGATGGACAGGTCAGAAGTTATTCACATGGGACTTGATTATCCTAGGGGTAAAGATGCCAAAACAGACTAACACTATCTGTGTCTTAGGGAAAATACGTTTTGATAGGGCCGGGCACAGTAGCAACGGTCATACAAATTGTTAAAAGGTTTTAAAAACAATTATAATAAATGCAACAGTTGGACAATGTATTAGGATGCTCCAAACTATTTGAATGTTTTAATGAGTCAGGTATTGATTGAATAATAGTACATAAAACATTTTACTGACACGGACAAATAATACATTGAGGTTCAGGGATTTTTGTGGGCGTTCAGATATTCCATTCATTGTAAAATGTCACCGTTTTTTCTTATAATGCAGTCATACAGTATATATATATTTTTAACTGTATCAGGTATTTATTTTATATATTGTGTTAAAATAAAGAAATGTGTAGGTACCTAATTTGCATAAATACAATGGGTGTATTTGCATAAGGAATACTTTAACACAATAGGGCTGCATCCACAAAAACCTCCTCTGTCTAGACCTACCTGCACTCACCTGCACTGTCTAGACTGCCTCATGAATTACTGTTGTTGTCACCTTCTGTTGCATAAGTCAGCAAATGTGTCAATAGCATGATACCCTCAGATAACAAATCAACACGCTTGGCTCTAGATTACACCTATCTATACTTTACATTGTTTGCGAGATCAGACATATTGTCGTTATAATCTGAGTGTACATTTTCGGGATGATGCTTTCATTTCAGCGCAACTAATTTGCAAACATCCCACTGGGCACACAGGTTGAATCGACATAATTTCAATGAAATTGCCTTGAACCAGCACGGAATAGAAGTTGAATTGACGTCTGTGCCCAATGGGATTTCAACTGTAGCAAATTAGAACTTTTTACAAAACCCATCAAAATAAAGTTCTCTTTCTTCCCTTTCTTGATGTAAATGTCGAGAGTATGTTTTCAATCCCAGACGGAGCTTTAGCACTCTTATAGATGCTACGGTAAGACAATGTATTCCATTGAGTCATTTCAGCCATTACTGAGAGGTGTTTGACAGGTCATTAAAAACATTTACGCGGTCGTAACATTAATGGGGAAAAAACAAGGCACAAGCAAGAGTACGACAGAGTCGCAGGAGTAAAATGAAAGCAATCAATCCACGGAGATTTAAGTGACAAGTGGATTCTGCATCCCTCAAACAAAGGAAATAGACGGCAGAAAAAGACAGAAGGGCGGGACATGCACGTTGCTAAATTAATTGTGAATGTGTATTTGCGTGTGAGTTGTTATGTTAGTGTGTGTGTTTGTATGTGTTCAAAGTTAATGAATGTACTGTATAAGGAATGTATAAGTATGTTTGTATAAGAATATATACTACATGACGAAAAGTATGTGGACACCTGCTGGTTGAGCATCTCATTCCAAAATCATAGGCATTAAAATGGAGTTGGTCCCCCCTTTACTGCTATAACAGCCTCCACTCTTCTGGGAAGGCTTTCCACTGGAACATTGGAACATTGCTGCGGGGACTTGCTTCCATTCAGCCACAAGAGCATTAGTGAGGTCGGGCACTGATGTTGGGCGATTAGGCCCGGCACGCAGTCAGCATTTTAATTCATCCCAAAGGTGTTTGATGGGGTTGAGGTCAGAGCTCTATGCAGGCCAGTCAAGTTATTGCAACCCGATCTCGACAAACCATTTCTGTATGGACCTCGCTTTGTGCACGGGGGCATTGTCATGCTGAAACAGGAAAGGGCCTTCCCCAAACTGTTGCCACAAAGTTGGAAGCACAGAATAGTCTTGAATATCATTGTATGCTGTTACGTTACGATTTCCCTTCAATGGAACTAAAGGGTCTAGTCCGAACCATGAAAAACAGATCATTATTCCTCCTCCACCATACTTTGGCACTATGCATTGGGACAGGTAGCGTTCTCCTGGCATCCGCCAAACCGAGATTCGTCCGTCGGACTGCCAGATGGCACTCACATTAACATCTGCTAACCATGTGTATGTGACAAATAAAATTTGATTTGATTTGAAGCATGACTCATCACTCCAGAGAACGCGTTTCCACTGCTCCAGAGTCTGATGGCGGGAAGCTTGGCATTGCACATGGTGATCTTAGGCTTGTGTGCGGCTGCTCAGCCATGGAAACCCATTTCATGAATCTCCTGACGAATAGTTATTGTGCTGACGTTGCTTCCAGAGGCAGTTTGGAACGCGCTACACGCTTCAGCACTCGGCAGTCCTTTTCTGTGAGCTTGTGTGGCCTACCACTTCACGGCTGAGCCGCTGTTTCTCCTAGACGTTTCCACCTCACAATAACAACACTTACAGTTGACTGGGGCAGCTCTAGCAGGGCAGAAATTTGACAACCTGACTTGCTGGAAAGCTGGTATCCTATGACGGTGCCACGTTGAAAGTCACTGAGCTCTTCGGTAAGGCCATTCTACTGCCAATGTTTGTCTATGGAGATTGCATGGTTGTGTGGTCGAATCTATACACCTGTCAGTAACTGGTGTGGCTGAAATAGCCGAATCCACTAATTTGAAGGCCACATACTTTTGTATATATAGTGTATGTAGGAATGTGTAAGTATATGTATGTCTGTGAGTGTGGGAGTGTTTCGTTTCAAGTGTGTATGCAAGCTCAATGACGTGTCTGTGTTTGTTCATGAGAGGCAGGGCCGTCAAACACTGAGGTTGTGTTCAATGCATAATAAACTGACAAATTATCCTTTATACAGTTCACTGCGCATTCTTCAGGTTTTTACATAAATTTTTGTGACATGGAGAAACAACAGTCTTTCTGCTCTAGGCTGTTGTTCCAGTGACCAGACTGATGTTTCTCAATGATAAACTGATACCCTGGGACAAGGCACACGGGCTTGGAACTCTACAGAGCAGCACGCACGCATGCACAGATGCACACACGAACACATACACTTCATGTGAGAACTCTTATAGCCCAAGTGGAAGAAAAATACCCTTAATTTCCCTTAATGCACCACTTAGACTGACATTCTAATAAAATGTCATAAAATGTCATATTAGTAGCAATGGAGGCTGGTGGGATGAGCTGTAGGAGGACATACTCATTGTAATGGATGCAGTCCAACATGTGGTTTCCATATGTTTGATGTAATTGATACGATTCAATTTATTCCATTCCAGGTATTACAATGAGCCCGTTCTCCTATAGCTCCTCCTACCAGCCTCCTCTGACTAGTAGAACAATTATAACACGCTACCTTGGTGGTCACAATATGTGGTTGGTGTAGCGTAAAACGGGGTGATGAGTATACGGGAGATGAACTGTAGGATGAAACGGGGTGAGGAGAATACGGGAGAAGAACTGTAGGATGAAACGGGGTGAGGAGTATATGGGAGAAGAACTGTAGCATAAAACCGGGTGAGGAGAATATGTGAGAAGAATTGTAGCATGAAACAGGGTGAGGAGAATACGGGAGAAGAACTGTAGCATAAAACGGGGCGAGGAGAGTACGGGAGAAGAACTGTAGCATAAAATGGGGCAAGGAGAATACGGGAGAAGAACTGTAGCATAAAACAGGGTGAGGAAAATATGTGAGAACTGTAGCATAGAACAGGGTGAGGAGAATACGGGAGAAGAACTGTAGCATAAAACAGGGTGAGGAGAATATGTGAGAACTGTAGCATAGAACAGGGTGAGGAGAATACGGGAGAAGAACTGTAGCATGAAACAGGGTGAGGAGAATACGGGAGGAGAACTGTAGCATAAAACAGGGTGAGGAGAATATGTGAGAACTGTAGCATGAACCAGGGTGAGGAGAATACGGGAGAAGAACTGTAGCATAAAACGGGGTGAGGAGAATACGGGAGAGGAACTGTAGCATAAAACAGGGTGAGGAGAATATGTGAGAACTGTAGCATAAAACGGGGCGAGGAGAATACGGGAGAAGAACTGTAGCATAAAACGGGGTGAGGAGAATACGGGAGAGGAACTGTAGCATAAAACAGGATGAGGAGAATACAGGAGAAGAACTGTAGCATAAAACGGTGCGAGGAGAATACGGGAGAAGAACTGTAGCATGAAACAGGTTGAGGAGAATACGGGAGAAGAACTGTAGCATAAAACAGGGTGAGGTGGATACGGGAGAAGAACTGTAGCATGAAACAGGGTGAGGAGGATACGGGAGAAGAACTGTAACATAAAATGGGGCGAAGAGAATACGGGAGAAGAACTGTAGCATAAAACAGGGTGAGGAGAATATGTGAGAAGAACTGTAGCATGAAACAGGGTGAGGAGAATATGGGAGAAGAACTGTGGCATAAAACAGGGTGAGGAGAATATGTGAGAAGAACTGTAGCATGAAACAGGGTGAGGAGAATATGTGAGAACTGTAGCATAAAACGGGGCGAGGAGAATACGGGAGAGGAACTGTAGCATAAAACAGGGTGAGGAGAATACAGGAGAAGAACTGTAGCATAAAACGGGGCGAGGAGAATACGGGAGAAGAACTGTAGCATAAAACGGGGTGAGGAGGATACGGGAGAAGAACTGTAGCATAAAACAGGGTGAGGAGGATACGGGAGAAGAACTGTAATATAAAATGGGGCGAAGAGAATACGGGAGAAGAACTGTAGCATAAAACAGGGTGAGGAGAATATGTGAGAAGAACTGTAGCATGAAACAGGGTGAGGAGAATATGGGAGAAGAACTGTGGCATAAAACGGGGCGAGGAGAATATTGGAGAAGAACTGTAGCATAAAACAGGGTGAGGAGAATATGTGAGAAGAACTGTAGCATTAAACGAAGTAAGGAGAATACGGGAGAAGAACGGTAGCATAAAACGGGGCGAGGAGAATATCTGAGAACTGTAGCATAGAACAGGGTGAAAAGAATACGGGAGAAAAACTGTAGCATGAATAGGGTGGGGAGAATATGTGAGAAGAGCTGTAGCATGAAAGGGTGAGGAGAATACGGGAGAAGAACTGTAGCATAAAACAGGGTGAGGAGAATATGTGAGAACTGTAGCATAAAACGGGGCGAGGAGAATACGGGAGAAGAACTGTAGCATAAAACGGGGTGAGGAGAATACGGGAGAGGAACTGTAGCATAAAACAGGGTGAGGAGAATACAGGAGAAGAACTGTAGCATAAAACGCGGCGAGGAGAATACGGGAGAAGAACTGTAGCATAAAACAGGGTGAGGAGGATACGGGAGAAGAACTGTAGCATAAAACAGGGTGAGGAGGATACGGGAGAAGAACTGTAACATAAAATGGGGCAAAGAGAATACGGGAGAAGAACTGTAGCATAAAACAGGGTGAGGAGAATATGTGAGAAGAACTGTAGCATGAAACAGGGTGAGGAGAATATGGGAGAAGAACTGTGGCATAAAACGGGGCGAGGAGAATATTGGAGAAGAACTGTAGCATAAAACAGGACGAGGAGAATACGGGAGAAGAACTGTAGCATAAAACAGGGTGAGGAGAATATGTGAGAAGAACTGTAGCATGAAACAGGGTGAGGAGAATACGGGAGAAGAACTGTGGCATAAAACGGGGCGAGGAGAATATGGGAGAAGAACTGTAGCACAAAACAGGATGAGGAGAATACGGGAGAAGAACTGGAGCATAAAACGGGGCAGGGAGAATACGGGAGAAGAACTGTAGCATAAAACAGTGTGAGGAGAATACGGGAGAAGAACTGTAGCATAAAACAGGGTGAGGAGAATACGGGAGAAGAACTGTAGCATAAAACGGGGTGAGGAGAGGAGTATACGGGAGAAGAACTGTAGCATAAAATGGGGCAAGGAGAATACGGGAGAAGAACTGTAGCATAAAACGGGGTGAGGAGAATATGTGAGAAGAACTGTAGCATTAAACGAAGTAAGGAGAATACGGGAGAAGAACGGTAGCATAAAACGGGGCGAGGAGAATATGTGAGAACTGTAGCATTGAACAGGGTGAGAAGAATACGGGATAAGAACTGTAGCATGAATAGGGTGGGGAGAATATGTGAGAAGAGCCGTAGCTTGAAAGGGTGAGGAGAATACGGGAGAAGAACTATAGCATAAAACGGGGTGAGGAGAATATGTGAGAACTGTAGCATATAACGGGGCGAGGAGAATATGGGAGAAGAACTGTAGCATAAAACAGGGTGAGGAGAATACGGGAGAAGAACTGTAGCATGAAACGGGGCGAGGAGAATACGGGAGAAGAACTGTAGCATAAAACAGGGTGAGGAGGATACGGGAGATGAACTGTAACATGAAACGGGGCAAAGAGAATACGGGAGAAGAACTGTAGCATAAAACAGGATGGGGAGAATACGGGAGAAGAACTGTAGCATAAAACGGGGCGAGGAGAATATGGGAGAAGAACTGTAGCATAAAACAGGGTGAAGAGAATATGTGAGAAGAACTGTAGCATGAAACAGGGTGAGGAGAATACGGGAGAGGACCTGTGGCATTAAAACGGGGCGAGGAGAATACGGGAGAAGAACTGTAGCATAAAACAGGGTGAGGAGAATACGGGAGAAGAACTGTAGCATAAAACAGGGTGAGGAGGATACGGGAGAAGAACTGTAGCATGAAACAGGGTGAGGAGAATACGGGAGAAGAACTGTAGCATAAAACAGGGTGAGGAGAATATGTGAGATTAACTGTAGCATGAAACTGGCTAAGGAGAATACGGGAGAAGAAATGTAGCATGAAACGGGGCGAGGAGAATACGGGAGAAGAACTGTAGCATAAAACAGGGTGAGGAGGATACGGGAGATGAACTGTAACATGAAACGGGGCAAAGAGAATACGGGAGAAGAACTGTAGCATAAAACAGGATGGGGAGAATACGGGAGAAGAACTGTAGCATAAAACGGGGCGAGGAGAATATGGGAGAAGAACTGTAGCATAAAACAGGGTGAAGAGAATATGTGAGAAGAACTGTAGCATGAAACAGGGTGAGGAGAATACGGGAGAGGACCTGTGGCATTAAAACGGGGCGAGGAGAATACGGGAGAAGAACTGTAGCATAAAACAGGGTGAGGAGAATATGTGAGAACTGTAGCATAAAATGGGGCGAGGAGAATACGGGAGAAGAACTGTAGCATAAAACAGGGTGAGGAGGATACGGGAGAAGAACTGTAGCATAAAACAGGGTGAGGAGGATACGGGAGAAGAACTGTAACATAAAATGGGGCAAAGAGAATACGGGAGAAGAACTGTAGCATAAAACAGGGTGAGGAGAATATGTGAGAAGAACTGTAGCATGAAACAGGGTGAGGAGAATATGGGAGAAGAACTGTGGCATAAAACGGGGCGAGGAGAATATTGGAGAAGAACTGTAGCATAAAACAGGACGAGGAGAATAAGGGAGAAGAACTGTAGCATAAAACAGGGTGAGGAGAATATGTGAGAAGAACTGTAGCATGAAACAGGGTGAGGAGAATACGGGAGAAGAACTGTGGCATAAAACGGGGCGAGGAGAATATGGGAGAAGAACTGTAGCACAAAACAGGATGAGGAGAATACGGGAGAAGAACTGGAGCATAAAACGGGGCAGGGAGAATACGGGAGAAGAACTGTAGCATAAAACAGTGTGAGGAGAATACGGGAGAAGAACTGTAGCATAAAACAGGGTGAGGAGAATACGGGAGAAGAACTGTAGCATAAAACGTGGTGAGGAGAGGAGTATACGGGAGAAGAACTGTAGCATAAAATGGGGCAAGGAGAATACGGGAGAAGAACTGTAGCATAAAACGGGGTGAGGAGAATATGTGAGAAGAACTGTAGCATTAAACGAAGTAAGGAGAATACGGGAGAAGAACGGTAGCATAAAACGGGGCGAGGAGAATATGTGAGAACTGTAGCATTGAACAGGGTGAGAAGAATACGGGAGAAGAACTGTAGCATGAATAGGGTGGGGAGAATATGTGAGAAGAGCTGTAGCATGAAAGGGTGAGGAGAATACGGGAGAAGAACTATAGCATAAAACGGGGTGAGGAGAATATGTGAGAACTGTAGCATATAACGGGGCGAGGAGAATATGGGAGAAGAACTGTAGCATAAAACAGGGTGAGGAGAATACGGGAGAAGAACTGTAGCATAAAACAGGGTGAGGAGGATACGGGAGAAGAACTGTAGCATGAAACAGGGTGAGGAGAATACGGGAGAAGAACTGTAGCATAAAACAGGGTGAGGAGAATATGTGAGATTAACTGTAGCATGAAACAGGCTAAGAAGAATACGGGAGAAGAACTGTAGCATGAAACGGGGCGAGGAGAATACGGGAGAAGAACTGTAGCATAAAACAGGGTGAGGAGGATACGGGAGATGAACTGTAACATGAAACGGGGCAAAGAGAATACGGGAGAAGAACTGTAGCATAAAACAGGGTGAGGAGAATACGGGAGAAGAACTGTAGCATAAAACAGGGTGAGGAGGATACGGGAGAAGAACTGTAGCATGAAACAGGGTGAGGAGAATACGGGAGAAGAACTGTAGCATAAAACAGGGTGAGGAGAATATGTGAGATTAACTGTAGCATGAAACAGGCTAAGGAGAATACGGGAGAAGAAATGTAGCATGAAACGGGGCGAGGAGAATACGGGAGAAGAACTGTAGCATAAAACAGGGTGAGGAGGATACGGGAGATGAACTGTAACATGAAACGGGGCAAAGAGAATACGGGAGAAGAACTGTAGCATAAAACAGGATGGGGAGAATACGGGAGAAGAACTGTAGCATAAAACGGGGCGAGGAGAATATGGGAGAAGAACTGTAGCATAAAACAGGGTGAAGAGAATATGTGAGAAGAACTGTAGCATGAAACAGGGTGAGGAGAATACGGGAGAGGACCTGTGGCATTAAAACGGGGCGAGGAGAATACGGGAGAAGAACTGTAGCATAAAACAGGGTGAGGAGAATATGTGAGAACTGTAGCATAAAATGGGGCGAGGGGAATACGGGAGAAGAACTGTAGCATAAAACAGGGTGAGGAGGATACGGGAGAAGAACTGTAGCATAAAACAGGGTGAGGAGGATACGGGAGAAGAACTGTAACATAAAATGGGGCAAAGAGAATACGGGAGAAGAACTGTAGCATAAAACAGGGTGAGGAGAATATGTGAGAAGAACTGTAGCATGAAACAGGGGGAGGAGAATATGGGAGAAGAACTGTGGCATAAAACGGGGCGAGGAGAATATTGGAGAAGAACTGTAGCATAAAACAGGACGAGGAGAATAAGGGAGAAGAACTGTAGCATAAAACAGGGTGAGGAGAATATGTGAGAAGAACTGTAGCATGAAACAGGGTGAGGAGAATACGGGAGAAGAACTGTGGCATAAAACGGGGCGAGGAGAATATGGGAGAAGAACTGTAGCACAAAACAGGATGAGGAGAATACGGGAGAAGAACTGGAGCATAAAACGGGGCAGGGAGAATACGGGAGAAGAACTGTAGCATAAAACAGTGTGAGGAGAATACGGGAGAAGAACTGTAGCATAAAACAGGGTGAGGAGAATACGGGAGAAGAACTGTAGCATAAAACGTGGTGAGGAGAGGAGTATACGGGAGAAGAACTGTAGCATAAAATGGGGCAAGGAGAATACGGGAGAAGAACTGTAGCATAAAACGGGGTGAGGAGAATATGTGAGAACTGTAGCATTGAACAGGGTGAGAAGAATACGGGAGAAGAACTGTAGCATGAATAGGGTGGGGAGAATATGTGAGAAGAGCTGTAGCATGAAAGGGTGAGGAGAATACGGGAGAAGAACTATAGCATAAAACGGGGTGAGGAGAATATGTGAGAACTGTAGCATATAACGGGGCGAGGAGAATATGGGAGAAGAACTGTAGCATAAAACAGGGTGAGGAGAATACGGGAGAAGAACTGTAGCATAAAACAGGGTGAGGAGGATACGGGAGAAGAACTGTAGCATGAAACAGGGTGAGGAGAATACGGGAGAAGAACTGTAGCATAAAACAGGGTGAGGAGAATATGTGAGATTAACTGTAGCATGAAACAGGCTAAGGAGAATACGGGAGAAGAACTGTAGCATGAAACGGGGCGAGGAGAATACGGGAGAAGAACTGTAGCATAAAACAGGGTGAGGAGGATACGGGAGATGAACTGTAACATGAAACGGGGCAAAGAGAATACGGGAGAAGAACTGTAGCATAAAACAGGATGGGGAGAATACGGGAGAAGAACTGTAGCATAAAACGGGGCGAGGAGAATATGGGAGAAGAACTATAGCATAAAACAGGGTGAAGAGAATATGTGAGAAGAACTGTAGCATGAAACAGGGTGAGGAGAATACGGGAGAGGACCTGTGGCATTAAAACGGGGCGAGGAGAATACGGGAGAAGAACTGTAGCATAAAACAGGGTGAGGAGAATACGGGAGAAGAACTGTAGCATAAAACAGGGTGAGGAGGATACGGGAGAAGAACTGTAGCATGAAACAGGGTGAGGAGAATACGGGAGAAGAACTGTAGCATAAAACAGGGTGAGGAGAATATGTGAGATTAACTGTAGCATGAAACAGGCTAAGGAGGATACGGGAGATGAACTGTAACATGAAACGGGGCAAAGAGAATACGGGAGAAGAACTGTAGCATAAAACAGGATGGGGAGAATACGGGAGAAGAACTGTAGCATAAAACGGGGCGAGGAGAATATGGGAGAAGAACTGTAGCATAAAACAGGGTGAGGAGAATATGTGAGAAGAACTGTAGCATGAAACAGGGTGAGGAGAATACGGGAGAGGACCTGTGGCATTAAAACGGGGCGAGGAGAATACGGGAGAAGAACTGTAGCATAAAACAGGGTGAGGAGAATATGTGAGAACTGTAGCATAAAATGGGGCGAGGAGAATACGGGAGAAGAACTGTAGCATAAAACGGGGTGAGGAGAATACGGGAGAGGAACTGTAGCAGAAAACAGGGTGAGGAGAATACAGGAGAAGAACTGTAGCATAAAACAGGGTGAGGAGGATACGGGAGAAGAACTGTAGCATAAAACAGGGTGAGAAGAATGTGGGAGAAGAACTGTGGCAAAAAACGCGGCGAGGAGAATATTGGAGAGGAACTTTAGCATAAAACAGGACGAGGAGAATACGGGAGAAGAACTGTAGCATAAAACAGGGTGAGGAGAATATGTGAGAAGAACTGTAGCATGAAACAGGGTGAGGAGAATACGGGAGAAGAACTGTGGCATAAAACGGGGCAAGGAGAATATGGGAGAAGAACTGTAGCATAAAACAGGGTGAGGAGGATACGGGAGAAGAACTGTAGCATAAAACAGGGTGAGGAGGATACGGGAGAAGAAATGTAACATAAAATGGGGCGAAGAGAATACGGGAGAAGAACTGTAGCATAAAACAGGGTGAGGAGAATATGTGAGAAGAACTGTGGCATGAAACAGGGTGAGGAGAATATGTGAGAAGAACTGTAGCATGAAACAGGGTGAGGAGAATATGGGAGAAGAACTGTGGCATAAAACGGGGCGAGGAGAATATTGGAGAAGAACTGTAGCATAAAACAGGACGAGGAGAATACGGGAGAAGAACTGTAGCATAAAACAGGGTGAGGAGAATATGTGAGAAGAACTGTAGCATGAAACAGGGTGAGGAGAATACGGGAGAAGAACTGTGGCATAAAACGGGGCGAGGAGAATATGGGAGAGGAACTGTAGCACAAAACAGGATGAGGAGAATACGGGAGAAGAACTGGAGCATAAAACGGGGCAGGGAGAATACGGGAGAAGAACTGTAGCATAAAACAGTGTGAGGAGAATACGGGAGAAGAACTGTAGCATAAAACAGGGTGAGGAGAATACGGGAGAAGAACTGTAGCATAAAACGGGGTGAGGAGAGGAGTATACGGGAGAAGAACTGTAGCATAAAATGGGGCAAGGAGAATACGGGAGAAGAACTGTAGCATAAAACGGGGTGAGGAGAATATGTGAGAAGAACTGTAGCATAGAACAGGGTGAGAAGAATACGGGAGAAGAACTGTAGCATGAATAGGGTGGGGAGAATATGTGAGAAGAGCTGTAGCATGAAAGGGTGAGGAGAATACGGGAGAAGAACTGTAGCATAAAACGGGGTGAGGAGAATATGTGAGAACTGTAGCATATAACGGGGTGAGGAGAATATGGGAGAAGAACTGTAGCATAAAACAGGGTGAGGAGAATACGGGAGAAGAACTGTAGCATAAAACAGGGTGAGGAGAATACGGGAGAAGAACTGTAGCATAAAACGGAGCGAGGAGAATATGGGAGAAGAACTGTAGCATAAAACGGGATGGGGAGAATACGGGAGAAGAACTGTAGCATAAAACAGGGCAGGGAGAATATGGGAGAAAAACTGTAGCATAAAACAGGGTGAGGAGAATATGTGAGAAGACCTGTAGCATGAAACAGGGCGAGGAGAATACGGGAGAAGAACTGTAGCATAAAACGGGGCGAGGAGAATACGGGAGAAGAACTGTAGCATAAAACAGGGTGAGGAGAATACGGGAGAAGAACTGTAGCATAAAACGGGGCGAGGAGAATATGGGAGAAGAACTGTAGCATAAAACGGGGTGAGGAGAATACGGGAGAAAAACTGTAGCATAAAACAGGGTGAGGAGAATATGTGAGAAGAACTGTAGCATGAAACAGGGTGAGGAGAATACGGGAGAAGAACTGTAGCATAAAACAGGGTGAGGAGAATATGTGAGAAGAACTGTAGCATAAAACAGGGTGAGGAGAATACGGGAGAAGAACTGTAGCATAAAACGAGGCAAGAACAATACGGGAGAAGAACTGTAGCATAAAACGGGGTGGGGAGAATATGTGAGAAGAACTGTAGTATGAAAGGGTGAGGAGAATACGGGAGAAGAACTGTAGCATAAAACGGGGTGAGGAGAATATTGGAGAAGAACTGTAGCATGAAACAGGGTGAGGAGAATACGGGAGAAGAACTGTAGCATAAAACGGGGTGAGGAGAATACGGGAGAGGACCTGTAGCATAAAACAGGGTGAGGAGAATATGTGAGATGAACTGTAGCATGAAACAGGTTAAGGAGAATACGGGAGAAGAACTGTAGCATGAAACGGGGCGAGGAGAATACGGGAGAAAAACTGTAGCATAAAACAGGGTGAGGAGAATATGGGAGAAGGACTGTAGCATAAAACGGGGTGAGGAGAATATGGGAGAAAAACTGTAGCATAAAACAGGGTGAGGAGAATATGTGAGAAGAACTGTAGCATGAAACAGGGTGAGGAGAATACGGGAGAAGAACTGTAGCATAAAACGGAGCGAGGAGAATACGGGAGGAGAACTGTAGCATAAAACAGGGTGAGGAGAATACGGGAGAAGAACTGTAGCATAAAACAGGGTGAGGAGAATATGTGAGAAGAACTGTAGCATGAAACAGGGTGAGGAGAATACGGGAGAAAAACTGTAGCATAAAACAGGGTGAGGAGAATATGTGAGAAGAACTGTAGCATAAAACAGGGTGAGGAGAATACGGGAGAAGAACTGTAGCATAAAACGAGGCAAGAACAATACGGGAGAAGAACTGTAGCATAAAACGGGGCGGGGAGAATATGTGAGAAGAACTGTAGTATGAAAGGGTGAGGAGAATACGGGAGAAGAACTGTAGCATAAAACGGGGTGAGGAGAATATTGGAGAAGAACTGTAGCATGAAACAGGGTGAGGAGAATACGGGAGAAGAACTGTAGCATAAAACGGGGTGAGGAGAATACGGGAGAGGACCTGTAGCATAAAACAGGGTGAGGAGAATATGTGAGATGAACTGTAGCATGAAACAGGTTAAGGAGAATACGGGAGAAGAACTGTAGCATGAAACGGGGCGAGGAGAATACGGGAGAAAAACTGTAGCATAAAACAGGGTGAGGAGAATATGGGAGAAGGACTGTAGCATAAAACGGGGTGAGGAGAATATGGGAGAAAAACTGTAGCATAAAACAGGGTGAGGAGAATATGTGAGAAGAACTGTAGCATGAAACAGGGTGAGGAGAATACGGGAGAAGAACTGTAGCATAAAACGGAGCGAGGAGAATACGGGAGGAGAACTGTAGCATAAAACAGGGTGAGGAGAATACGGGAGAAGAACTGTAGCATAAAACAGGGTGAGGAGAATATGTGAGAAGAACTGTAGCATGAAACAGGGTGAGGAGAATACGGGAGAAGAACTGTAGCATAAAACAGGGTGAGGAGAATATGTGAGAAGAACTGTAGCATAAAACAGGGTGAGGAGAATACGGGAGAAGAACTGTAGCATAAAACGAGGCAAGAACAATACGGGAGAAGAACTGTAGCATAAAACGGGGCGGGGAGAATATGTGAGAAGAACTGTAGTATGAAAGGGTGAGGAGAATACGGGAGAAAAACTGTAGCATAAAACAGGGTGAGGAGAATATGGGAGAAGGACTGTAGCATAAAACGGGGTGAGGAGAATATGGGAGAAAAACTGTAGCATAAAACAGGGTGAGGAGAATATGTGAGAAGAACTGTAGCATGAAACAGGGTGAGGAGAATACGGGAGAAGAACTGTAGCATAAAACAGGGTGAGGAGAATATGGGAGAAGAACTGTAGCATAAAACAGGGTGAGGAGAATACGGGAGAAGAACTGTAGCATAAAACAGGGTGAGGAGAATATGTGAGAAGAACTGTAGCATGAAACAGGGTGAGGAGAATACGGGAGAAGAACTGTAGCATGAAACAGGGTGAGGAGAATACGTGAGAAGAACTGTAGCATAAAACAGGGTGAGGAGAATACGGGAGAAGAACTGTAGCATAAAACGAGGCAAGAACAATACGGGAGAAGAACTGTAGCATAAAACGGGGCGGGGAGAATATGTGAGAAGAACTGTAGCATGAAACGGGGCGAGGAGAATATGGGAGAAGAACTGTAGCATAAAACGGGGTGAGGAGAATATTGTGAGAAGAACTGTAGCATGAAACAGGGTGAGGAGAATACGGGAGAAGACCTGTGGCATTAAAACGGGGCGAGGAGAATACGGGAGAAGAACTGTAGCATAAAACAGGGTGAGGAGAATATGTGAGATGAACTGTAGCATGAAACAGGTTAAGGAGAATACGGGAGAAGAACTGTAGCATGAAACGGGGCGAGGAGAATACGGGAGAAAAACTGTAGCATAAAACAGGGTGAGGAGAATATGGGAGAAGGACTGTAGCATAAAACGGGGTGAGGAGAATATGGGAGAAAAACTGTAGCATAAAACAGGGTGAGGAGAATATGTGAGAAGAACTGTAGCATGAAACAGGGTGAGGAGAATACGGGAGAAGAACTGTAGCATAAAACGGAGCGAGGAGAATACGGGAGGAGAACTGTAGCATAAAACAGGGTGAGGAGAATACGGGAGAAGAACTGTAGCATAAAACAGGGTGAGGAGAATATGTGAGAACAACTGTAGCATGAAACAGGGTGAGGAGAATACGGGAGAAGAACTGTAGCATAAAACAGGGTGAGGAGAATATGTGAGAAGAACTGTAGCATAAAACAGGGTGAGGAGAATACGGGAGAAGAACTGTAGCATAAAACGAGGCAAGAACAATACGGGAGAAGAACTGTAGCATAAAACGGGGCGGGGAGAATATGTGAGAAGAACTGTAGTATGAAAGGGTGAGGAGAATACGGGAGAAGAACTGTAGCATAAAACGGGGTGAGGAGAATATTGGAGAAGAACTGTAGCATGAAACAGGGTGAGGAGAATACGGGAGAAGAACTGTAGCATAAAACGGGGTGAGGAGAATAC
Organism: Salvelinus alpinus; assembly: GCF_045679555.1. Taxonomy (NCBI): domain Eukaryota; kingdom Metazoa; phylum Chordata; class Actinopteri; order Salmoniformes; family Salmonidae; genus Salvelinus; species Salvelinus alpinus. The sequence continues at coordinate 37,497,859 of NC_092108.1, forward strand.
GGGAGAGGACCTGTAGCATAAAACAGGGTGAGGAGAATATGTGAGATGAACTGTAGCATGAAACAGGTTAAGGAGAATACGGGAGAAGAACTGTAGCATGAAACGGGGCAAGGAGAATACGGGAGAAGAACTGTAGCATAAAACAGGGTGAGGAGAATATGGGAGAAGGACTGTAGCATAAAACGGGGTGAGGAGAATATGGGAGAAAAACTGTAGCATAAAACAGGGTGAGGAGAATATGTGAGAAGAACTGTAGCATGAAACAGGATGAGGAGAATACGGGAGAAGAACTGTAGCATAAAACGGAGCGAGGAGAATATGGGAGGAGAACTGTAGCATAAAACAGGGTGAGGAGAATACGGGAGAAGAACTGTAGCATAAAACGGAGCGAGGAGAATATGGGAGAAGAACTGTAGCATAAAACGGGATGGGGAGAATACGGGAGAAGAACTGTAGCATAAAACAGGGCAGGGAGAATATGGGAGAAAAACTGTAGCATAAAACAGGGTGAGGAGAATATGTGAGAACTGTATCATAAAATGGGGCGAGGAGAATACGGGAGAAGAACTGTAGCATAAAACAGGGTGAGGAGGATACGGGAGAAGAACTGTAGCATAAAACAGGGTGAGGAGGATACGGGAGAAGAACTGTAACATAAAATGGGGCAAAGAGAATACGGGAGAAGAACTGTAGCATAAAACAGGGTGAGGAGAATATGTGAGAAGAACTGTAGCATGAAACAGGGTGAGGAGAATATGGGAGAAGAACTGTGGCATAAAACGGGGCGAGGAGAATATTGGAGAAGAACTGTAGCATAAAACAGGACGAGGAGAATAAGGGAGAAGAACTGTAGCATAAAACAGGGTGAGGAGAATATGTGAGAAGAACTGTAGCATGAAACAGGGTGAGGAGAATACGGGAGAAGAACTGTGGCATAAAACGGGGCGAGGAGAATATGGGAGAAGAACTGTAGCACAAAACAGGATGAGGAGAATACGGGAGAAGAACTGGAGCATAAAACGGGGCAGGGAGAATACGGGAGAAGAACTGTAGCATAAAACAGTGTGAGGAGAATACGGGAGAAGAACTGTAGCATAAAATGGGGCAAGGAGAATACGGGAGAAGAACTGTAGCATAAAACAGTGTGAGGAGAATACGGGAGAAGAACTGTAGCATAAAATGGGGCAAGGAGAATACGGGAGAAGAACGGTAGCATAAAACGGGGCGAGGAGAATATGTGAGAACTGTAGCATTGAACAGGGTGAGAAGAATACGGGAGAAGAACTGTAGCATGAATAGGGTGGGGAGAATATGTGAGAAGAGCTGTAGCATGAAAGGGTGAGGAGAATACGGGAGAAGAACTGTAGCATAAAACGGGGTGAGGAGAATATGTGAGAACTGTAGCATATAACGGGGCGAGGAGAATATGGGAGAAGAACTGTAGCATAAAACAGGGTGAGGAGAATACGGGAGAAGAACTGTAGCATAAAACAGGGTGAGGAGGATACGGGAGAAGAACTGTAGCATGAAACAGGGTGAGGAGAATATGGGAGAAGAACTGTAGCAAAAAACAGGGTGAGGAGAATATGTGAGATTAACTGTAGCATGAAACAGGCTAAGGAGAATACGGGAGAAGAACTGTAGCATGAAACGGGGCGAGGAGAATACGGGAGAAGAACTGTAGCATAAAACAGGGTGAGGAGGATACGGGAGATGAACTGTAACATGAAACGGGGCAAAGAGAATACGGGAGAAGAACTGTAGCATAAAACAGGATGGGGAGAATACGGGAGAAGAACTGTAGCATAAAACGGGGCGAGGAGAATATGGGAGAAGAACTGTAGCATAAAACAGGGTGAGGAGAATATGTGAGAAGAACTGTAGCATGAAACAGGGTGAGGAGAATACGGGAGAGGACCTGTGGCATTAAAACGGGGCGAGGAGAATACGGGAGAAGAACTGTAGCATAAAACAGGGTGAGGAGAATATGTGAGAACTGTAGCATAAAATGGGGCGAGGAGAATACGGGAGAAGAACTGTAGCATAAAACGGGGTGAGGAGAATACGGGAGAGGAACTGTAGCAGAAAACAGGGTGAGGAGAATACAGGAGAAGAACTGTAGCATAAAACAGGGTGAGGAGGATACGGGAGAAGAACTGTAGCATAAAACAGGGTGAGGAGAATATGGGAGAAGAACTGTGGCAAAAAACGGGGCGAGGAGAATATTGGAGAGGAACTTTAGCATAAAACAGGACGAGGAGAATACGGGAGAAGAACTGTAGCATAAAACAGGGTGAGGAGAATATGTGAGAAGAACTGTAGCATAAAACAGGGTGAGGAGAATACGGGAGAAGAACTGTGGCATAAAACGGGGCAAGGAGAATATGGGAGAAGAACTGTAGCATAAAACAGGGTGAGGAGGATACGGGAGAAGAACTGTAGCATAAAACAGGGTGAGGAGGATACGGGAGAAGAAATGTAACATAAAATGGGGCGAAGAGAATACGGGAGAAGAACTGTAGCATAAAACAGGGTGAGGAGAATATGTGAGAAGAACTGTGGCATGAAACAGGGTGAGGAGAATATGTGAGAAGAACTGTAGCATGAAACAGGGTGAGGAGAATATGGGAGAAGAACTGTGGCATAAAACGGGGCGAGGAGAATATTGGAGAAGAACTGTAGCATAAAACAGGACGAGGAGAATACGGGAGAAGAACTGTAGCATAAAACAGGGTGAGGAGAATATGTGAGAAGAACTGTAGCATGAAACAGGGTGAGGAGAATACGGGAGAAGAACTGTGGCATAAAACGGGGCGAGGAGAATATGGGAGAGGAACTGTAGCACAAAACAGGATGAGGAGAATACGGGAGAAGAACTGGAGCATAAAACGGGGCAGGGAGAATACGGGAGAAGAACTGTAGCATAAAACAGTGTGAGGAGAATACGGGAGAAGAACTGTAGCATAAAACGGAGCGAGGAGAATATGGGAGAAGAACTGTAGCATAAAACGGGATGGGGAGAATACGGGAGAAGAACTGTAGCATAAAACAGGGCAGGGAGAATATGGGAGAAAAACTGTAGCATAAAACAGGGTGAGGAGAATATGTGAGAAGACCTGTAGCATGAAACAGGGCGAGGAGAATACGGGAGAAGAACTGTAGCATAAAACGGGGCGAGGAGAATACGGGAGAAGAACTGTAGCATAAAACAGGGTGAGGAGAATACGGGAGAAGAACTGTAGCATAAAACGGGGCGAGGAGAATATGGGAGAAGAACTGTAGCATAAAACGGGGTGAGGAGAATACGGGAGAAGAACTGTAGCATAGAATACAGGGTGGAGGAGAATATGTGAGAAGAACTGTAGCATAAAACAGGGTGAGGAGAATACGGGAGAAGAACTGTAGCATAAAACGAGGCAAGAACAATACGGGAGAAGAACTGTAGCATAAAACGGGGCGGGGAGAATATGTGAGAAGAACTGTAGTATGAAAGGGTGAGGAGAATACGGGAGAAGAACTGTAGCATAAAACGGGGTGAGGAGAATATGGGAGAAGAACTGTAGCATAAAACAGGGTGAGGAGAATACGGGAGAAGAACTGTAGCATAAAACGGGGTGAGGAGAATACGGGAGAGGAACTGTAGCATAAAACAGGGTGAGGAGAATATGTGAGATGAACTGTAGCATGAAAAAGGTTAAGGAGAATACGGGAGAAGAACTGTAGCATGAAACGGGGCGAGGAGAATACGGGAGAAGAACTGTAGCATAAAACAGGGTGAGGAGAATATGGGAGAAGGACTGTAGCATAAAACGGGGTGAGGAGAATATGGGAGAAAAACTGTAGCATAAAACAGGGTGAGGAGAATATGTGAGAAGAACTGTAGCATGAAACAGGATGAGGAGAATACGGGAGAAGAACTGTAGCATAAAACGGAGCGAGGAGAATATGGGAGGAGAACTGTAGCATAAAACAGGGTGAGGAGAATACGGGAGAAGAACTGTAGCATAAAACGGAGCGAGGAGAATATGGGAGAAGAACTGTAGCATAAAACGGGATGGGGAGAATACGGGAGAAGAACTGTAGCATAAAACAGGGCAGGGAGAATATGGGAGAAAAACTGTAGCATAAAACAGGGTGAGGAGAATATGTGAGAAGACCTGTAGCATGAAACAGGGCGAGGAGAATACGGGAGAAGAACTGTAGCATAAAACAGGGCGAGGAGAATACGGGAGAAGAACTGTAGCATAAAACAGGGTGAGGAGAATACGGGAGAAGAACTGTAGCATAAAACGGGGCGAGGAGAATACGGGAGAAGAACTGTAGCATAAAACAGGGTGAGGAGAATACGGGAGAAGAACTGTAGCATGAAACAGGGTGAGGAAAATACGGGAGAAGAACTGTAGCATAAAACGGGGTGAGGAGAATACGGGAGAGGAACTGTAGCATAAAACAGGGTGAGGAGAATATGTGAGATGAACTGTAGCATGAAACAGGTTAAGGAGAATACGGGAGAAGAACTGTAGCATGAAACGGGGCAAGGAGAATACGGGAGAAGAACTGTAGCATAAAACAGGGTGAGGAGAATATGGGAGAAGGACTGTAGCATAAAACGGGGTGAGGAGAATATGGGAGAAAAACTGTAGCATAAAACAGGGTGAGGAGAATATGTGAGAAGAACTGTAGCATGAAACAGGGTGAGGAGAATACGGGAGAAGAACTGTAGCATAAAACGGAGCGAGGAGAATACGGGAGGAGAACTGTAGCATAAAACAGGGTGAGGAGAATACGGGAGAAGAACTGTAGCATAAAACGGAGCGAGGAGAATATGGGAGAAGAACTGTAGCATAAAACGGGATGGGGAGAATACGGGAGAAGAACTGTAGCATAAAACAGGGCAGGGAGAATATGGGAGAAGAACTGTAGCATAAAACAGGGTGAGGAGAATACGGGAGAAGAACTGTAGCATAAAACGGGGTGAGGAGAATACGGGAGAAGAACTGTAGCATAAAACAGGGTGAGGAGAATACGGGAGAAGAACTGTAGCATAAAACGGGGCGAGAAGAATATGGGAGAAGAACTGTAGCATAAAACAGGACGAGGAGAATACGGGAGAAGAACTGTAGCATAAAACAGGGTGAGGAGAATATGTGAGAAGAACTGTAGCATGAAACAGGGTGAGGAGAATACGGGAGAAGAACTGTGGCATAAAACGGGGCGAGGAGAATATGGGAGAGGAACTGTAGCACAAAACAGGATGAGGGGAATACGGGAGAAGAACTGGAGCATAAAACGGGGCAGGGAGAATACGGGAGAAGAACTGTAGCATAAAACGAGGCAAGAACAATACGGGAGAAGAACTGTAGCATAAAACGGGGCGGGGAGAATATGTGAGAAGAACTGTAGTATGAAAGGGTGAGGAGAATACGGGAGAAGAACTGTAGCATAAAACGGGGTGAGGAGAATATTGGAGAAGAACTGTAGCATGAAACAGGGTGAGGAGAATACGGGAGAAGAACTGTAGCATAAAACGGGGTGAGGAGAATACGGGAGAGGACCTGTAGCATAAAACAGGGTGAGGAGAATATGTGAGATGAACTGTAGCATGAAACAGGTTAAGGAGAATACGGGAGAAGAACTGTAGCATGAAACGGGGCAAGGAGAATACGGGAGAAAAACTGTAGCATAAAACAGGGTGAGGAGAATATGGGAGAAGGACTGTAGCATAAAACGGGGTGAGGAGAATATGGGAGAAAAACTGTAGCATAAAACAGGGTGAGGAGAATATGTGAGAAGAACTGTAGCATGAAACAGGGTGAGGAGAATACGGGAGAAGAACTGTAGCATAAAACGGAGCGAGGAGAATACGGGAGGAGAACTGTAGCATAAAACAGGGTGAGGAGAATACGGGAGAAGAACTGTAGCATAAAATGGAGCGAGGAGAATTTGGGAGAAGAACTGTAGCATAAAACGGGATGGGGAGAATACGGGAGAAGAACTGTAGCATAAAACAGGGCAGGGAGAATATGGGAGAAAAACTGTAGCATAAAACAGGGTGAGGAGAATATGTGAGAAGAACTGTAGCATGAAACAGGGTGAGGAGAATACGGGAGAAGAACTATAGCATAAAACGGGGCGAGGAGAATACGGGAGAAGAACTGTAGCATAAAACAGGGTGAGGAGAATACGGGAGAAGAAAACGGGGCGAGGAGAATATGGGAGAAGAACTGTAGCATAAAACGGGGTGAGGAGAATACGGGAGAAAAACTGTAGCATACAACAGGGTGAGGAGAATATGTGAGAAGAACTGTAGCATAAAACGGGGTGAGGAGAATACGTGAGAACTGTAGCATAAAACAGGGCAGGGAGAAAACGGGAGAAGAACTGTAGCATAAAACAATGTGAGGAGAATACGTGAGAAGAACTGTAGCATAAAACAGGGTGAGGAGAATACGGGAGAAGAACTGTAGCATAAAACGAGGCAAGAACAATACGGGAGAAGAACTGTAGCATAAAACGGGGCGGGGAGAATATGTGAGAAGAACTTTAGCATGAAAGGGTGAGGAAAATACGGGAGAAGAACTGTATTATAAAACTGGGTGAGGAGAATACGGGAGAGGAACTGTAGCATAAAACAGGGTGAGGAGAATTTGTGAGATGAACTGTAGCATGAAACAGGCTAAGGAGAATACGGGAGAAGAACTGTAGCATGAAACGGGGCGAGGAGAATACGGGAGAAGAACTGTAGCATAAAACAGGGTGAAGAGAATATGTGAGAACTGTAGCATATAACTGGGGGAGGAGAATATGGGAGAAGAACTGTAGCATAAAACGGGGTGAGGAGAATACGGGAGAGGAACTGTAGCATAAAACAGGGTGAGGAGAATATGTGAGATGAACTGTAGCATGAAACAGGTTAAGGAGAATACGGGAGAAGAACTGTAGCATGAAACGGGGCAAGGAGAATACGGGAGAAGAACTGTAGCATAAAACAGGGTGAGGAGAATATGGGAGAAGGACTGTAGCATAAAACGGGGTGAGGAGAATATGGGAGAAAAACTGTAGCATAAAACAGGGTGAGGAGAATATGTGAGAAGAACTGTAGCATGAAACAGGGTGAGGAGAATACGGGAGAAGAACTGTAGCATAAAACGGAGCGAGGAGAATACGGGAGGAGAACTGTAGCATAAAACAGGGTGAGGAGAATACGGGAGAAGAACTGTAGCATAAAACGGAGCGAGGAGAATATGGGAGAAGAACTGTAGCATAAAACGGGATGGGGAGAATACGGGAGAAGAACTGTAGCATAAAACAGGGCAGGGAGAATATGGGAGAAAAACTGTAGCATAAAACAGGGTGAGGAGAATACGGGAGAAGAACTGTAGCATAAAACGGGGTGAGGAGAATACGGGAGAAGAACTGTAGCATAAAACAGGGTGAGGAGAATACGGGAGAAGAACTGTAGCATAAAACGGGGCGAGAAGAATATGGGAGAAGAACTGTAGCATAAAACAGGACGAGGAGAATACGGGAGAAGAACTGTAGCATAAAACAGGGTGAGGAGAATATGTGAGAAGAACTGTAGCATGAAACAGGGTGAGGAGAATACGGGAGAAGAACTGTGGCATAAAACGGGGCGAGGAGAATATGGGAGAGGAACTGTAGCACAAAACAGGATGAGGGGAATACGGGAGAAGAACTGGAGCATAAAACGGGGCAGGGAGAATACGGGAGAAGAACTGTAGCATAAAACGAGGCAAGAACAATACGGGAGAAGAACTGTAGCATAAAACGGGGCGGGGAGAATATGTGAGAAGAACTGTAGTATGAAAGGGTGAGGAGAATACGGGAGAAGAACTGTAGCATAAAACGGGGTGAGGAGAATATTGGAGAAGAACTGTAGCATGAAACAGGGTGAGGAGAATACGGGAGAAGAACTGTAGCATAAAACGGGGTGAGGAGAATACGGGAGAGGACCTGTAGCATAAAACAGGGTGAGGAGAATATGTGAGATGAACTGTAGCATGAAACAGGTTAAGGAGAATACGGGAGAAGAACTGTAGCATGAAACGGGGCAAGGAGAATACGGGAGAAGAACTGTAGCATAAAACAGGGTGAGGAGAATATGGGAGAAGGACTGTAGCATAAAACGGGGTGAGGAGAATATGGGAGAAAAACTGTAGCATAAAACAGGGTGAGGAGAATATGTGAGAAGAACTGTAGCATGAAACAGGGTGAGGAGAATACGGGAGAAGAACTGTAGCATAAAACGGAGCGAGGAGAATACGGGAGGAGAACTGTAGCATAAAACAGGGTGAGGAGAATACGGGAGAAGAACTGTAGCATAAAATGGAGCGAGGAGAATTTGGGAGAAGAACTGTAGCATAAAACGGGATGGGGAGAATACGGGAGAAGAACTGTAGCATAAAACAGGGCAGGGAGAATATGGGAGAAAAACTGTAGCATAAAACAGGGTGAGGAGAATATGTGAGAAGAACTGTAGCATGAAACAGGGTGAGGAGAATACGGGAGAAGAACTATAGCATAAAACGGGGCGAGGAGAATACGGGAGAAGAACTGTAGCATAAAACAGGGTGAGGAGAATACGGGAGAAGAAAACGGGGCGAGGAGAATATGGGAGAAGAACTGTAGCATAAAACGGGGTGAGGAGAATACGGGAGAAAAACTGTAGCATACAACAGGGTGAGGAGAATATGTGAGAAGAACTGTAGCATAAAACGGGGTGAGGAGAATACGGGAGAAAAACTGTAGCATACAACAGGGTGAGGAGAATATGTGAGAAGAACTGTAGCATAAAACGGGGTGAGGAGAATACGTGAGAACTGTAGCATAAAACAGGGCAGGGAGAAAACGGGAGAAGAACTGTAGCATAAAACAATGTGAGGAGAATACGTGAGAAGAACTGTAGCATAAAACAGGGTGAGGAGAATACGGGAGAAGAACTGTAGCATAAAACGAGGCAAGAACAATACGGGAGAAGAACTGTAGCATAAAACGGGGCGGGGAGAATATGTGAGAAGAACTTTAGCATGAAAGGGTGAGGAAAATACGGGAGAAGAACTGTATTATAAAACTGGGTGAGGAGAATACGGGAGAGGAACTGTAGCATAAAACAGGGTGAGGAGAATTTGTGAGATGAACTGTAGCATGAAACAGGGCTGAGGAGAATACGGGAGAAGAACTGTAGCATGAAACGGGGCGAGGAGAATACGGGAGAAGAACTGTAGCATAAAACAGGGTGAAGAGAATATGTGAGAACTGTAGCATATAACTGGGGGAGGAGAATATGGGAGAAGAACTGTAGCATAAAACGGGGTGAGGAGAATACGGGAGAGGAACTGTAGCATAAAACAGGGTGAGGAGAATACAGGAGAAGAACTGTAGCATAAAACGCGGCGAGGAGAATACGGGAGAAGAACTGTAGCATAAAACAGGGTGAGGAGAATACGGGAGAAGAACTGTAGCATAAAACAGGGTGAGGAGGATACGGGAGAAGAACTGTAGCATAAAACAGGGTGAGGAGGATACGGGAGAAGAACTGTAACATAAAATGGGGCAAAGAGAATACGGGAGAAGAACTGTAGCATAAAACAGGGTGAGGAGAATATGTGAGAAGAACTGTAGCATGAAACAGGGTGAGGAGAATATGGGAGAAGAACTGTGGCATTAAACGGGGTGAGGAGAATATTGGAGAAGAACTGTAGCATAAAACAGGACGAGGAGAATACGGGAGAAGAACTGTAGCATAAAACAGGGTGAGGAGAATATGTGAGAAGAACTGTAGCATGAAACAGGGTGAGGAGAATACGGGAGAAGAACTGTGGCATAAAACGGGGCGAGGAGAATATGGGAGAAGAACTGTAGCACAAAACAGGATGAGGAGAATACGGGAGAAGAACTGGAGCATAAAACGGGGCAGGGAGAATACGGGAGAAGAACTGTAGCATAAAACAGTGTGAGGAGAATACGGGAGAAGAACTGTAGCATAAAACAGGGTGAGGAGAATACGGGAGAAGAACTGTAGCATAAAACGGGGTGAGGAGAGGAGTATACGGGAGAAGAACTGTAGCATAAAATGGGGCAAGGAGAATACGGGAGAAGAACTGTAGCATAAAACGGGGTGAGGAGAATATGTGAGAAGAACTGTAGCATTAAACGAAGTAAGGAGAATACGGGAGAAGAACGGTAGCATAAAACGGGGCGAGGAGAATATGTGAGAACTGTAGCATTGAACAGGGTGAGAAGAATACGGGAGAAGAACTGTAGCATGAATAGGGTGGGGAGAATATGTGAGAAGAGCTGTAGCATGAAAGGGTGAGGAGAATACGGGAGAAGAACTGTAGCATAAAACGGGGTGAGGAGAATATGTGAGAACTGTAGCATATAACGGGGTGAGGAGAATATGGGAGAAGAACTGTGGCAAAAAACGGGGCGAGGAGAATATTGGAGAGGAACTTTAGCATAAAACAGGACGAGGAGAATACGGGAGAAGAACTGTAGCATAAAACAGGGTGAGGAGAATATGTGAGAAGAACTGTAGCATGAAACAGGGTGAGGAGAATACGGGAGAAGAACTGTGGCATAAAACGGGGCAAGGAGAATATGGGAGAAGAACTGTAGCATAAAACAGGGTGAGGAGGATACGGGAGAAGAACTGTAGCATAAAACAGGGTGAGGAGGATACGGGAGAAGAAATGTAACATAAAATGGTGCGAAGAGAATACGGGAGAAGAACTGTAGCATAAAACAGGGTGAGGAGAATATGTGAGAAGAACTGTGGCATGAAACAGGGTGAGGAGAATATGTGAGAAGAACTGTAGCATGAAACAGGGTGAGGAGAATATGGGAGAAGAACTGTGGCATAAAACGGGGCGAGGAGAATATTGGAGAAGAACTGTAGCATAAAACCGGACGAGGAGAATACGGGAGAAGAACTGTAGCATAAAACAGGGTGAGGAGAATATGTGAGAAGAACTGTAGCATGAAACAGGGTGAGGAGAATACGGGAGAAGAACTGTGGCATAAAACGGGGCGAGGAGAATATGGGAGAGGAACTGTAGCACAAAACAGGATGAGGAGAATACGGGAGAAGAACTGGAGCATAAAACGGGGCAGGGAGAATACGGGAGAAGAACTGTAGCATAAAACAGTGTGAGGAGAATACGGGAGAAGAACTGTAGCATAAAACAGGGTGAGGAGAATACGGGAGAAGAACTGTAGCATAAAACGGGGTGAGGAGAGGAGTATACGGGAGAAGAACTGTAGCATAAAATGGGGCAAGGAGAATACGGGAGAAGAACTGTAGCATAAAACGGGGTGAGGAGAATATGTGAGAAGAACTGTAGCATAAAACAGGGTGAGAAGAATACGGGAGAAGAACTGTAGCATGAATAGGGTGGGGAGAATATGTGAGAAGAGCTGTAGCATGAAAGGGTGAGGAGAATACGGGAGAAGAACTGTAGCATAAAACGGGGTGAGGAGAATATGTGAGAACTGTAGCATATAACGGGGCGAGGAGAATATGGGAGAAGAACTGTAGCATAAAACAGGGTGAGGAGAATACGGGAGAAGAACTGTAGCATAAAACAGGGTGAGGAGAATACGGGAGAAGAACTGTAGCATAAAACGGAGCGAGGAGAATATGGGAGAAGAACTGTAGCATAAAACGGGATGGGGAGAATACGGGAGAAGAACTGTAGCATAAAACAGGGCAGGGAGAATATGGGAGAAAAACTGTAGCATAAAACAGGGTGAGGAGAATATGTGAGAAGACCTGTAGCATGAAACAGGGCGAGGAGAATACGGGAGAAGAACTGTAGCATGAAACAGGGCGAGGAGAATACGGGAGAAGAACTGTAGCATAAAACGGGGCGAGGAGAATACGGGAGAAGAACTGTAGCATAAAACAGGGTGAGGAGAATATGTGAGAAGAACTGTAGCATGAAACAGGGTGGGGAGAATACGGGAGAAGAACTGTAGCATAAAACAGGGTGAGGAGAATATGTGGAGAAGAACTGTAGCATGAAACAGGGTGAGGAGAATACGGGAGAAGAACTGTAGCATAAAACGAGGCAAGAACAATACGGGAGAAGAACTGTAGCATAAAACGGGGCGGGGAGAATATGTGAGAAGAACTGTAGTATGAAACGGGTTGAGGAGAATACGGGAGAAGAACTGTAGCATAAAACGGGGTGAGGAGAATATTGGAGAAGAACTGTAGCATGAAACAGGGTGAGGAGAATACGGGAGAAGAACTGTAGCATAAAACGGGGTGAGGAGAATACGGGAGAGGAACTGTAGCATAAAACAGGGTGAGGAGAATATGTGAGATGAACTGTAGCATGAAACAGGTTAAGGAGAATACGGGAGAAGAACTGTAGCATGAAACGGGGCGAGGAGAATACGGGAGAAGAACTGTAGCATAAAACAGGGTGAGGAGAATATGGGAGAAGGACTGTAGCATAAAACGGGGTGAGGAGAATATGGGAGAAAAACTGTAGCATAAAACAGGGTGAGGAGAATATGTGAGAAGAACTGTAGCATGAAACAGGGTGAGGAGAATACGGGAGAAGAACTGTAGCATAAAACGGAGCGAGGAGAATACGGGAGGAGAACTGTAGCATAAAACAGGGTGAGGAGAATACGGGAGAAGAACTGTAGCATAAAACGGAGCGAGGAGAATATGGGAGAAGAACTGTAGCATAAAACGGGATGGGGAGAATACGGGAGAAGAACTGTAGCATAAAACAGGGCAGGGAGAATATGGGAGAAAAACTGTAGCATAAAACAGGGTGAGGAGAATATGTGAGAAGAACTGTAGCATGAAACAGGGCGAGGAGAATACGGGAGAAGAACTGTAGCATAAAACGGGGCGAGGAGAATACGGGAGAAGAACTGTAGCATAAAACAGGGTGAGGAGAATACGGGAGAAGAACTGTAGCATAAAACGGGGCAAGGAGAATATGGGAGAAGAACTGTAGCATAAAACAGGGTGAGGAGAATACGGGAGAAGAACTGTAGCATAAAACAGGGTGAGGAGAATATGGGAGAAGAACTGTAGCATAAAACGGGGTGAGGAGGAATACGGGAGAAGAACTGTAGCATAAAACAGGGCAGGGAGAATACGGGAGAAGAACTGTAGCATAAAACAGTGTGAGGCGAATACGTGAGAAGAACTGTAGCATAAAACAGGGTGAGGAGAATACGGGAGAAGAACTGTAGCATAAAACGAGGCAAGAACAATACGGGAGAAGAACTGTAGCATAAAACGGGGCGGGGAGAATTTGTGAGATGAACTGTAGCATGAAACAGGCTAAGGAGAATACGGGAGAAGAACTGTAGCATGAAACGGGGTGAGGAGAATACGGGAGAAGAACTGTAGCATAAAACAGGGTGAAGAGAATATGTGAGAACTGTAGCATATAACTGGGGGAGGAGAATATGGGAGAAGAACTGTAGCATAAAACAGGGTGAGGAGAATACGGGAGAAGAACTGTAGCATAAAACAGGGTGAGGAGAATACGGGAGAAGAACTGTAGCATAAAACGGAGTGAGGAGAATATGGGAGAAGAACTGTAGCATAAAACGGGATGGGGAGAATACGGGAGAAGAACTGTAGCATAAAACAGGGCAGGGAGAATATGGGAGAAAAACTGTAGCATAAAACAGGGTGAGGAGAATATGTGAGAAGAACTGTAGCATGAAACAGGGCGAGGAGAATACGGGAGAAGAACTGTAGCATAAAACGGGGCGAGGAGAATACGGGAGAAGAACTGTAGCATAAAACAGGGTGAGGAGAATACGGGAGAAGAACTGTAGCATAAAACGGGGCGAGGAGAATATGGGAGAAGAACTGTAGCATAAAACAGGACGAGGAGAATACGGGAGAAGAACTGTAGCATAAAACAGGGTGAGGAGAATATGTGAGAAGAACTGTAGCATGAAACAGGGTGAGGAGAATACGGGAGAAGAACTGTGGCATAAAACGGGGCGAGGAGAATATGGGAGAGGAACTGTAGCACAAAACAGGATGAGGAGAATACGGGAGAAGAACTGGAGCATAAAACGGGGCAGGGAGAATACGGGAGAAGAACTGTAGCATAAAACAGTGTGAGGAGAATACGGGAGAAGAACTGTAGCATAAAACAGGGTGAGGAGAATACGGGAGAAGAACTGTAGCATAAAACGGGGTGAGGAGAGGAGTATACGGGAGAAGAACTGTAGCATAAAATGGGGCAAGGAGAATACGGGAGAAGAACTGTAGCATAAAACGGGGTGAGGAGAATATGTGAGAAGAACTGTAGCATAGAACAGGGTGAGAAGAATACGGGAGAAGAACTGTAGCATGAATAGGGTGGGGAGAATATGTGAGAAGAGCTGTAGCATGAAAGGGTGAGGAGAATACGGGAGAAGAACTGTAGCATAAAACGGGGTGAGGAGAATATGTGAGAACTGTAGCATATAACGGGGCGAGGAGAATATGGGAGAAGAACTGTAGCATAAAACGGGATGGGGAGAATACGGGAGAAGAACTGTAGCATAAAACAGGGCAGGGAGAATATGGGAGAAAAACTGTAGCATAAAACAGGGTGAGGAGAATATGTGAGAAGACCTGTAGCATGAAACAGGGCGAGGAGAATACGGGAGAAGAACTGTAGCATAAAACGGGGCGAGGAGAATACGGGAGAAGAACTGTAGCATAAAACAGGGTGAGGAGAATACGGGAGAAGAACTGTAGCATAAAACGGGGCGAGGAGAATATGGGAGAAGAACTGTAGCATAAAACGGGGTGAGGAGAATACGGGAGAAAAACTGTAGCATAAAACAGGGTGAGGAGAATATGTGAGAAGAACTGTAGCATGAAACAGGGTGAGGAGAATACGGGAGAAGAACTGTAGCATAAAACAGGGTGAGGAGAATATGTGAGAAGAACTGTAGCATAAAACAGGGTGAGGAGAATACGGGAGAAGAACTGTAGCATAAAACGAGGCAAGAACAATACGGGAGAAGAACTGTAGCATAAAACGGGGCGGGGAGAATATGTGAGAAGAACTGTAGTATGAAAGGGTGAGGAGAATACGGGAGAAGAACTGTAGCATAAACCGGGGTGAGGAGAATATTGGAGAAGAACTGTAGCATGAAACAGGGTGAGGAGAATATGTGAGATGAACTGTAGCATGAAACAGGTTAAGGAGAATACGGGAGAAGAACTGTAGCATGAAACGGGGCGAGGAGAATACGGGAGAAGAACTGTAGCATAAAACAGGGTGAGGAGAATATGGGAGAAGGACTGTAGCATAAAACGGGGTGAGTAGAATATGGGAGAAAAACTGTAGCATAAAACAGGGTGAGGAGAATATGTGAGAAGAACTGTAGCATGAAACAGGGTGAGGAGAATACGGGAGAAGAACTGTAGCATAAAACGGAGCGAGGAGAATACGGCAGGAGAACTGTAGCATAAAACAGGGTGAGGAGAATACGGGAGAAGAACTGTAGCATAAAACGGGATGGGGAGAATACGGGAGAAGAACTGTAGCATAAAACAGGGCAGGGAGAATATGGGAGAAAAACTGTAGCATAAAACAGGGTGAGGAGAATATGTGAGAAGAACTGTAGCATGAAACAGGGCGAGGAGAATACGGGAGAAGAACTGTAGCATAAAACGGGGCGAGGAGAATACGGGAGAAGAACTGTAGCATAAAACAGGGTGAGGAGAATACGGGAGAAGAACTGTAGCATAAAACGGGGCAAGGAGAATATGGGAGAAGAACTGTAGCATAAAACGGGGTGAGGAGAATACGGGAGAAAAACTGTAGCATACAACAGGGTGAGGAGAATATGTGAGAAGAACTGTAGCATAAAACGGGGTGAGGAGAATACGTGAGAACTGTAGCATAAAACAGGGCAGGGAGAATACGGGAGAAGAACTGTAGCATAAAACAATGTGAGGAGAATACGTGAGAAGAACTGTAGCATAAAACAGGGTGAGGAGAATACGGGAGAAGAACTGTAGCATAAAACGAGGCAAGAACAATACGGGAGAAGAACTGTAGCATAAAACGGGGCGGGGAGAATATGTGAGAAGAACTTTAGCATGAAAGGGTGAGGAAAATACGGGAGAAGAACTGTATTATAAAACTGGGTGAGGAGAATACGGGAGAGGAACTGTAGCATAAAACAGGGTGAGGAGAATTTGTGAGATGAACTGTAGCATGAAACAGGCTAAGGAGAATACGGGAGAAGAACTGTAGCATGAAACGGGGTGAGGAGAATACGGGAGAAGAACTGTAGCATAAAACAGGGTGAAGAGAATATGTGAGAACTGTAGCATATAACTGGGGGAGGAGAATATGGGAGAAGAACTGTAGCATAAAACAGGGTGAGGAGAATACGGGAGAAGAACTGTAGCATAAAACAGGGTGAGGAGAATACGGGAGAAGAACTGTAGCATAAAACGGAGTGAGGAGAATATGGGAGAAGAACTGTAGCATAAAACGGGATGGGGAGAATACGGGAGAAGAACTGTAGCATAAAACAGGGCAGGGAGAATATGGGAGAAAAACTGTAGCATAAAACAGGGTGAGGAGAATATGTGAGAAGAACTGTAGCATGAAACAGGGCGAGGAGAATACGGGAGAAGAACTGTAGCATAAAACGGGGCGAGGAGAATACGGGAGAAGAACTGTAGCATAAAACAGGGTGAGGAGAATACGGGAGAAGAACTGTAGCATAAAACGGGGCGAGGAGAATATGGGAGAAGAACTGTAGCATAAAACGGGGTGAGGAGAATACGGGAGAAAAACTGTAGCATAAAACAGGGTGAGGAGAATATGTGAGAAGAACTGTAGCATGAAACAGGGTGAGGAGAATACGGGAGAAGAACTGTAGCATAAAACGGGGCGAGGAGAATACGGGAGAAGAACTGTAGCATAAAACAGGGTGAGGAGAATACGGGAGAAGAACTGTAGCATAAAACGGGGTGAGGAGAATACAGGAGAAGACCTGTAGCATAAAATTGGGTGAGAAAAATATGGGAGAAGAACTGTAGCATAAAACGGGGCGAGGAGAATACGTGAGAACTGTAGCATAAAACAGGGTGAGGAGAATACGGGAGAAGAACTGTAGCATGAAACAGGGTGAGGAGAATACGGGAGAAAAACTGTAGCCTGAAACAGGGTAAGGAGAATACGGGAGAAGAACTGTAGCATAAAACGGGGCGGGGAGAATATGGGAGAAGAACTGTAGCATAAAACAGGGTGAGTAGAATATGTGAGAAGAACTGTAGCATAAAACGGGGTGAGGAGAATATGGGAGAAGAACTGTAGCATGAAACAGGGTGAGGAGAATACGTGAGAACTGTAGCATAAAACAGGGCGAGGAGAATATGGGAGAAGAACTGTACCATGAAACAGGGTGAGGAGAATACGGGAGAAGAACTGTACCATGAAACAGGGTGAGGAGAATACGGGAGAAGAACTGGAAGAAGATACAAAGGCTGTGAGAAAATACACTACTCCCTCCCCATGCCATACTGTAGATCTGTGTGATTTTCAGTTGACACTGAGTCACACACACACACGCACGCACGCACGCACACACACACTGACACAAACACATACACACACACACCTGTGTGCACATTATCATACTTCCAAGCACACAAACACAACCACACACACCCTGAAATAAACACAACCACACACATACCAGCCAGGCTGTTCAAGATTGAGTAGAAACGGAGGACGTCGGAAAATGCCTTCAAAACCGTCCACTAGGGGCAACAGTGAGCGCTATTTCTACCATCAAGTATGCTTGGGTTTTGCTGGGGTGATGCGGGTGGGGGTACTGGATGGATGTAATCTGATGACTCCGGATCAGAAGGTTGCGTGTTCAGTGGGTTTTTGTTGTTTTTGGTTTTAACCCTATCTCTTACCTTAACCATTCAGAACGAGTGCCTAGACTTAAACCTTAACCTAGAAATTTGACCTTTGGAGAAATGGAATGATACGGGGCAGCAGGAGCAACAAAAACACTTTGAAATTTGACGTTTGGAGAACGTGGATGAACTTCTAATTCTGCAGACTGTGACACACACACACACGCACACACACACACACACACACACACACACACACACACACACACACACACACACACACACACACACACACACACACACACACACACACACACACACACACACACACACACACACACAGTTTTCCCCAAGCGGGACAAATTGAATTAGGATAATTTTTACCTACAGTAGGCTCCTCCTCAAAGGTGCTAGATTAAATGCAATTCCCACTTTACTACAGATGGCTCCAAACAAAATCACATCACACACACACACACTCACAAACACATGCACACACACACACACAGCCCCCCCCCCCCCCCCTCCAATCCCACACACACATTGTGTCTCTCACTCTTCTCTCTCACTCTTTCACTCACCCAAACACACACTAAAACAGCCCGACGCTTGAGCATGTCTGCTCTTTGTATTTCAATCACTGAATCGATGCTGGATCTATGGGCCGGGGGCCAGAGATGTTCCCCCTGGCTAGCAGCCCCTGGATCCTAGCTCTCCTGCTGGCTGGCCTGGCTGGGGCTATTGATCCAAGCTCCCAGAGCCAATTGCTTTCACAGTGGATTAAGGTGTTATGGGGCAGTGAGCAGGTTGTGTGTGTGTGTGGGGGGGGGGGGGGGGGGGGGGCTGAGAAAGAGCTTTATTGCACCGGGGCTTACAGCCTGCATGGTACCACCAGGACAGGATCAGCACACCACCAATCATTCTATACTCTATCTGTCCCACTAGAAGGGATTCTGATTGGAAATGAACATAAACAAAACTCAAACACTCACTGTTAACGTCTCAACGCTCAACCCCCCCCCTCTTCTCTCCTTCTCCTCATCCTCCTCCTCTCCTCCCCCTCTCCCCTTTCAGTGTTCCCCCTCTCCACGCCACAATTAGCCACTCAGCCTGGGTTCTCCAGATGGAGGGCAGGAGGATGAGGGGAGGAGTTGAGGGGGAGACAGCCAGGGAGAGAACAAAAAAGGCTAACCCCAGTCCCAGACAGACTCCATTGTCCGGCAGAGATTTCCCTGTCAAATCACTCACTTTCAAAACGCTTTCCTTTCCATTTCAAGATTAGAGCTCAGAAGGGTGGGAGTCACTGGGGAGACAGTCATGAGGTGAGAGGGGCCAGAGGTGAGAGGGGCCAGAGGTGAGAGGGGCCAGAGGTGAGAGGGGCCAGAGGTGAGAGGGGCCAGAGGTGAGAGGGGCCAGAGGTGAGAGGGGCCAGAGGTGAGAGGGGCCAGAGGTGAGAGGGGCCAGAGGTGAGAGGGGCCAATGGGGGAAGGAGGATCTTTCTTTAAGCGGACACAGCGGCAGCCCATTCAGTTTTAGACAACTGAGGAGTGAATTGACTGGGTGGGTCAGAGGAAAAGCCTCCATTACCTTAATACATCTATTGTATCGCTGCTATACCGACGCTGGGAAGAACATGGGAGAGAGCGGGACAAGGGAAGAGAGACGGAGGAAGGGAGGGAGGGGAGAGCGACACAGGATTTTCCAGCCTAGTCGAACAGTGGGTGAGAAACACACACTGGCCTTTTAAAAACACTGGGCCTTGTTTGCAAGTCTGAGTCGTGTGACACGGCGCTAGACTAGTACAACAGGTCTCGGCCAGAGTCGTGAGGATGAATAGGCTTCGACTGAAGACACTGTCAGAACAGCCTTTATGCCCGCGAAGATAAAGGTGACAGTGTGTGTGTGTACATGTGTGTCTGTGTATGTGTTTATTCCCCAATGTATTGTATTATGCTTCACACCTCCGCTGGCACAAAAGCAGTGTGTCTCTCTGTACCACAACCAATCCGGCCTCCAGAGAGATTCTACACAGAGAAATCGACCTGTCAAATGCCCAACAGCAAGACTCAAACTACAGTAATTGCATGCCATTCCCCACTACCAACTGCAATGATCTAACTACACTCTTAGAGAAAAAGGGTTCAACAGGGTTCTTCGGCTGGTCCCATGGGAGAACCCTTTTTGTTTCCAGGTAGAACCCTTTTTGGATCCATGTAGAACACTTTTGGATTCCAGGTAGAACCCTCTGTGGAAAGGGTTCTACAAGGAACTCAAAAGGGTTCTACCTGGAACCAAAAGGGTTCTACCGAGAACCAAAACGGGTTCTTTAAAGAACCCTTTTAGGTTCTAGATAGCACCTTTTTTTCTAAGAGTGTAGCCCTGCGGTCATACAATCTGAAATGACATCTCAACCATTCAAATGAATGTAAAAAAAATCCATGGTGACAAATTCCATGCCTACAAAGTGGCTTTAGGTAGTTTCTAGACAACCCCCATCTGTAAGCAACAAGAGCAGCTGGTCAAAATGGAACAGTCTCCCATCCCATAATTTGTCCAGCATTTCTCTAGGCATCCACTCTGACAAAGTATTGCTTTTCAAATGAAAGAGTTGTCAAATAGACTCGGAGAAGTAAGAGCAAAGTGTAGTGGGATGAAAACAGGAGAATATGTGTCTGTTGTCACTCTGTCGTAAATCACCAGTAGGCAAAATAGGAAGTCTGAAAGCATAGCAGACTTAAATTGGTCCTATCTGACAGACAGACAGACAGAGACAGACAGGCTGCAGCGCTCATTAGAGTTGGAAAACAGATTTTCTGTCCTTCACTTACACACACGCACACGCACATACACACAGACTGGCAGTCTTGCTAATTCCTGTGTGGCCCTGAAAAGCTGCTGTCTCCCAGCCAGTGTGGGAACCCTGTAAACAAAGTCAGCACAAAGACAGTCAAAGACCACAAAGAGAGGATTACTCTGTCTCTCTCTCTCCCTTTCCCTCCTCCTCCTTGCTCCTCCTTGCTCAGAGTCAAGGCCATTCAACATTCAAGCCTAGTCTTTTCTGGCAGGCGTTCTCTGAAGGCAGCCCCAGCAGGGGGTCCTTGGAACAGGGCTGTGTGAACAGGCCAGGGCTCTGATCAATAGTACAGCAGTGGGACTTGTCAGAGCCTCATACACTATATGTTTGTCTGGCCAGTCAGTCGGCTTGTCTGTATGTGTGTCTGTCTGTCAGTTTAACTGGCAGTCTGTCTGGCCGCCTGTCTGTCCATCAGTCCGTCTCTCTCGCCATCATTTTGCCCCTCCCTCCCTTCCGTTCAGTCCACCTTGGTATGAATACAACACGTACTCCTTCTCCAGTCAAGAAACCGTGTGCCGTCAACCTGAAAACTAAGGGCCAGGTTTACTGTCAACAGGAATGTGCAATTACACAGTCTCACCTACACAACCTACACACAGTGAGCACTGCCTGCTTGAGAAGAAGACACCTAATTGCTGTATAATTACATATTGTACCACATTACATAGAGGGTTGAGGTTGCGTTAGATATGACTCCGACAATTAGTGTGGGGGGAAACGAGTTGGTCCGGGATTACAGTCGGTGTCATGACATGAATTATATAGATGCAATTCTTCACTCTGTGGCTAATCACACAGGCTAAAGGAGCATGAGGTAGAGCTGTCCTCTGATGAAGTCTGTAGAGTCTGCACGGGAATGACAGCACACCAATTATATGGGGAGCATGTGTATAGGTTAACCTGTGGTGATTGGGAGTGTGTGTGTGTGATGCGTATAGGCCCAGATCACACAGAGGTAAGTGAAGCTCAGAAAATCAGCCTCAATACAAACCTAACCTTCAAACCTGAAGAGACTCCTAGTCAAACCTCACAAACTAGAGCTAAGCTTAACTGATTGGACAAATGACTTGGGGAAAGGGTTCACACTAGTACACATCAGGCTTACAGGATAGATGTGGTACAGATAGAAGACAGGACATCCCCAATCCCTCCAAACCTAGTGTGATGGGCTGTGCTTCAGTCTATCACACTCTAATCTCTTATCTGTAATGAGATCTGTGTAGAGGCTGTAGACGCTGTAGTGAATGTGCGTGTGTGTGTGTGTCTCCATGGGGTGACACCAGGCGTGACAACAGGCGTGACAACAGGGGTACCAACAGGGGTAACAACAGGCATGACAACAGGGGTACCAACAGGCGTGACAACAGGGGTGACAACAGGGGTACCAACAGGCGTGACAACAGGGGTGACAACAGGGGTACCAACAGGCGTGACAACAGGGGTGACAACAGGGGTACCAACAGGCGTGACAACAGGGGTGACAACAGGGGTACCAACAGGCGTGACAACAGGGGTGACAACAGGGGTACCAACAGGCGTGACAACAGGGGTGACAACAGGGGTACCAACAGGCGTGACAACAGGGGTGACAACAGGCGCGACAACAGGGGCAAAAACAGGGGCGACAACAGGGGCAACAACAGGGGCGACAACAGGGACGACGACAGGGGCGACAACAAGGACGATAACAGGGATGACAACAGGGGTGTCAACAGGGATGACAACAGGGGCGAAAACAGGCACGACAACAGGGGTGACAACAGGCAAGACAACAGGGGCGACAACAGGGGCAACAACAAGGACGATAACAGGGATGACAACAGGGGAGACATCAGGGACGACAACAGGGGCGAAAACAGGCACGACAACAGGGGTGACAACAGGCGAGACAACAGGGGCGACAACAGGGGTGACAACAAAGACGACAACATGGGCGACAACAGGGACAATGACAGGGGCGACAACAAGGACGGTAACAGAGGTGACAACAGGGGTGACAACAGGGACGACAACAAGGGCGACAACAGGGGCGACAACAGGGGCGACAACAGTGACAAGAGGTGTGACAACAGGGGCGACAACAAGGATGACAACTTGGGCGACAACAGTGGCGACAACAGGGACGACAACAGGGGCAACAACAAGGACGATAACAGGGATGACAACAGGGGTGACAACAGGGGCAACAACAGGGGCGACAACAGGCAAGACAACAGGGGCAACAACAAGGACGATAACAGGGATGACAACAGGGGTGACAACAGGGGCAACAACAGGGGCGACAACAGGCAAGACAACAGGGGCAACAACAAGGACGATAACAGGGATGACAACAGGGATGAAAACAGGGGTGACAACAGGGACGACAACAGGGCGACAACAGGGACGACAACAGCGGCGAAAACAGGCGCGACAACAGGGGTGACAACAAAGATGACAACATGGGCGACAACAGGGACAACGACAGGGGTGACAACAAGGACGATAACAGAGGTGACAACAGGGGTGACAACAGGGACGAAACAGGGGCGACAACAGGGGCGACAACAGTGACAAGAGGCGTGACAACAGGGACGACAACAGGGGCGACAACAGGGGCGACAACAGGGGTCACAACAGTGACGACAACAGTGACAACAACAGGGGCGACAACAGGGGTGATAACAGGGGTGACAACAGGGGCAACGGAGGCAAATTGACAGGAGCCCCAGCCATCTGCAGCAGCCATGGGGTCCTTTGTGTCCCCCTGTTCCCTCTGTCCCCTCACTCTCTCTGACAGGCCCCTGGAGCCATTATCCCCCAGCCAGCTAGTACACAGTCACCGTCGGCTAACCAGGATTAGTAAGACAGGAACAGGGGGAGAGGAATGTGACAAGGCCATGTACATAGAGAGAGGGGTAAGAGCGAGACAGAGTAAGGGTATAAGAGAGTGTCAGAAAGGTGAAAGATGGGAATAGAGGAATGAGTGTAAGATACCAGGGAGTTAGAGAGATTAGAACTGAGAGAGGTAAGAGGGGATAAGAGAGGAGTGGTTGAAAGGCCAGAGAGCATGTCAGAATGAAAGGGACAAGATGAGAACAGATTCCAGTCTTTGGGTCAATCAAAGGAATGATGATTGCAGTGGAAGGACAACGGAGACGGACTGGTCAAACATAGGCTCAGTTAGACAGGGAGAGAGCGGGTCTGGGTATGAATGGGAAACTGGTCTAACTGGGGGGTAAAGTGGAACGTTTTGGCTTCCGCGAGGTTCATGAACTATGCAGTCTTGAGAAAGAGGGATGAGATGAGAAAGAGGGAAAAGGGACAAAGCAAAAGTAGCTGTATTGAGATGAAGAAATGGGGGAGTCGGGGAAGAAGAGGGGAAACATGGCAGAGAACAAGAGTGGGAGAGAACTGACACAAGAGGATCTCTATATCCGTAGAGAATGACGACAACTCCACGTCTGGTTTCTCTTTATTGTGTCAGAGTGTAGGTGTGTGTGTGTGTTTGTGTGCGCGTGCGTGTGTGTGTGTGTTTGGGGTCATTATAAAGTGTGGCCAATGTCTTTGCTTGGATCACACTCTTTCACTGCTGCCTTCCGTGCTTCCTCTGTTCAGCTCATTGAGGGCCTTTCACTCTTTCTTCTCTCTCCTTCTCCCCCACTCCCATGTTTCCATGTCACCATGGCCTTTCTGTAGCCCAGTAAGTTGACCTGGCTGAGAGCAGAGACCCCTGTTAAAGGCATGCTGTACTGAGAGAGAGAGAGAGAGAGAGAGAGAGAGAGAGAGAGAGAGAGAGAGAGAGAGAGAGAGAGAGAGAGAGAGAGAGAGAGAGAGAGAGAGAGAGACAGAGAGTGCCATCAAAGCAGCAAGATTTGTGACCTGTTGTCACAAGAAAAGGGAAACCAGTGAAGAACAAACACCATTGTAAATACTCTCCTCTGTTCTCATCTCCTCTAAGCTCCTCAGTTCTCCTCTACTCTCCCCTGTTCTCCTCTACTCTCCTCTACTCTCCTCTGTTTTCCTATGTTCTCATCTGTTCTCATCTGTTCTCATCTGTTCTCATCTACTCTCTACTCTCTACTCTCCTCTACTCTCTACTCTCCTCTACTCTCTACTCTCCTCTACTCTCTACTCTCCTCTACTCTCTACTCTCCTCTACTCTCTACTCTCCTCTGCTCTCCTCTGCTCTCCTCTACTCTCCTCTGCTCTCCTCTGCTCTCCTCTACTCTCCTCTGCTCTCCTCTACTCTCCTCTGTTTTCCTATGTTCTCCTCTTCTCATCTGTTCTCATCTACTCTCTACTCTCCTCTACTCTCTACTCTCCTCTACTCTCTACTCTCCTCTACTCTCTACTCTCTACTCTCCTCTACTCTCTACTCTCCTCTACTCTCTACTCTCCTCTACTCTCCTCTGTTCTCCTCTGCTCTCCTCTACTCTCTACTCTCCTCTACTCTCCTCTGTTCTCCTCTGCTCTCCTCTACTCTCCTCTGTTTTCCTATGTTCTCCTCTGCTCTCCTCTACTCTCCTCTACCCTCTTCTGCTCTGTTCTCCTCTGTTCTCCTCTCCTCTCCTCCTCTCTCCTCTGCCTCGCATCCTCTCCTCTTCTCTCCCCTCCTCAGCCTAGGCCCATAATAGCAGCCATTAGACAGGAATAAGGCAGCCATGATGAATCGGTACTTAGGCCTGCGGAGACACACTCGCTCAATGGGCCGTGAATCTCCCGTCGCCAGCCTCAGCCCGCCGAACGTTGAATAAAGTTATTTGAATATTTGTAATATTAATGTGCCAATGTGTCAAGAGCCCGCCGATGCTGAACAGAGAGGGAAAATAACAGCGGATACACATCATCTATATCCGGTATTCACAGAATAGTGGGAAAACGACTGGACGGACGGACGGATGGACGCATGCGGGAGTGGATGGATAGATACACGGATGGATGGACGGATGTTCATTTACTTTCCTCCCTCAACCTCTTCAATAGAGCCACACTATATACTGTCACACAGTGTCAAATCAACCAGCTGTCCAGCCTGCGTTTTCAATAGAGAAAACATCCCCCCAGCCCTCAGTGTCTTCCCATCCCTGTCCATTACAGGCCCAAGTCCCCTGTGGTGCCCATCCTCAGCTCTGCAATGTGCGTTGAATAGGAATGGGTCATCACACAAAAGGAACAAGAACAGCAATAAGCTTTCAGCACCGTTAACCAATTACAAAAGAATAAAAACCACAGCACAGAGGCTCATAAAGTCAGACAGGCCTCTTTATTGACTCCAGACTACAATAAATCAATGGTGTAGAAAGTCTGCTTTACCACAAAAAAAGTGTGTCTCTTAGCCTTGCACCCTGCACCTAATATGGGGACTTTTCTTTTCACAGACAGACTTTTATTTGGCCTATTTTTCATAGCCTTATTTCCCCTGAATATTCACTTGAACTACACTATACTGTATATACAAACGTATGTGGACATCCACATTAATGTAGAAGTATTCTGAAACATATTCTGTTCTTATTTACAATAAAAGTACTCCAAAATGACACAATACAATACTCACCATTCAATACTCACCATTCAATACTCACCATGCAATACTCACCATTCAATACTCACCATTCAATACTCACCATTCAATACTCACCATTCAATACTCACCATTCAATACTCACCATTCAATACTCACCATTCAATACTCACCATTCATTTCCTATTGGGCAAAACATAATCCGAAAGACAACAAAACAATTTGCAAATGCATCCAATAAATTTGTAGTCACAAGCTTGGTGTAGTCATTGTGTGCTAGCAATATGGGACCTTATACCAAACGTTGACTACTTTAATACACTATAAGTGAATTTGTCCAAGTACTTGGAGAGTTAGGGTTAAGGGGGAGTAGATACATACAGTGCTTTCATTTCTAAATGGTTAAACAGATACTGTATGTATGAAAATACCCTCAAATAAAATATGACATTCTGTCCTTGTTGCTTCATATGAAACATTTGATCTCAAATCCAAAATGCTGTAGTATAGAGTCAAATGAACACATTTTTGCTTCACTGTCCAAATAAATACGGAAGGGAGTGTATCAATCTTATGCTGTTTTAGACATAACCACTGGTAGAGCTGTCTTTCAGGAAGAGTTGAGTCCACAACGCCAATGTGCCTCCTACCCACCACTTTGTGAACACAAATTGAAAAGAAGACATTTTGGAGTAATTTCTTTGAAGCTTCTTATCAAATTTCTAAATAATTTCCTTGCCCATATCAAAATATCATGCTGCAAGCGTTATTCAGGGGCCACATCTGAAACATACACTTATATACAGTAGTATGTGGATACCCCTTCAAATTAGTGAATTCTGCTATTTCAGCCACACCCGTTGCTGACTGGTGTATAAAATCGAGCACCACGCCATGCAATCTCCATAGACAAACATTAGCAGTAGAACGGCCTTCCCGAAGAGCTCAGAGTCTTTCAACATGGCACATTCAAAGGACGACACCTTTCCAGCAAGTCAGTTCGTCAAATGTCTGCCCTACTAGAGCTGCCCTTGTCAACTATAAGTGCTCCTTATTGTGAAATGGAAATGTCTTGGAGCAACAACAGCTCACCCGTGAAGTGATAGGCCACACAAGCTTATGAACGGGACACCAGAGTACTGAAGCATGTAGCACATAAAAATCGTCTGTCCTCGGTTGCACCACTCACTACCGAGTTCCAAAGTGCCTCTGTAAGCAACGTAAGCATAATAATTGTTTGTCGGGAGCGTCGTGAAATGGGTTTCATCAGCAGCACACAAGCCTAAGATCACCATTTGCAATGCTAATCATCGGCTGGAGTGGCGGATGCCAGGAGAATGCTACCTGCCGCAATGCATAAGACCAACTGGTTTGGTAAATCTTAAGGCTACAGCATATAATAACATTCTTGTGTTCCAACTTTGTGGCAACAGTTTGTGGAAGGCCCTTTCCCATTTCAGCATGTCAATGCCCCGTGCACAAAGCGAGATCCATACAGAAATGGCTTGTCAAGATTGGTGTGGAAGAACTCGATTGGCCTGCATAGAGCCCTGACCTCCACCCCATCGAACACCTTTGGAATGAATTAAACGCCGACTGTGAGCCAGGCTTAATCGGCCAACATCAGTGCCCGACCTCACTAACACTCTTGTGGCTGAATGGAAGCGTGTCTCCGGAGCAATGTTCCAACATCTAGTGGAAATACTTCTCAGAAGAGTAGAGGCTGTTATAGCAGCAAATGGGAGAAACCAACTCCATATTAATGCCCATGATTTTGGAACGAGATGTTCAACGAGTAGGTGTCCACATACCTTTGGTCATGTATTGGATATCAACTATGCGGGATACACATGCTGTACATATTTAAACAGTAATCTATGATCTTGTAATCAGGAAGTAAGTGCTATAAAAAATGTTTTAACGATGCACATGATATTGACATCTGCTTCAATGAAGCCATTGGATGTCAGATCAATTATAGCCGAATAAAAATGGAACTTCTGACTCTCTGTATACCAAGTGTGATAATTATTCTGAATAGATACAACTATTTCGTAACCACATGTTCAATTACAAAACACTACTGGATTGTATGCAAACTCAAGAGCACATGGGTCAATCAGTCATTCAGTTGGAGGTCGCAGCAATGGCCACATAACCAAATCATGGACCTCTTTCTCGCTGGAAAACACACTAACAACTACTTCAGAGAATATCCCTCACACAAACTACTACAGTAACCCAAAAAACACACACTTACAACTACACCAGAGAATAAAACATGAGCTTTACTCTAGTGAGTTGAGGGTGCTTTCCGAAAAGGCGTCTTTGTTCGTTTTAACAAGGAGGCCATCAAATACTTAGCAGATTGCAAACACAGCTGAGAGGCGAGGCAAAGGGAGGTGAGGATGTGTGTGTAGCAGAAAGAAAGCCCACCCTGAGTCCCAAATGGGAGCTGTCAGAGTTATGGTGGGGTAAAAAGAGAGTCACGCTGGACCCATCTTTAAACCTCTCCACAGGCCCTTGGCTCATACACAGCAGGCAGGCTACAGGGTACATACAACAGGCTGGCTACATACAGGCTGGTTACAGAAGGGTACAGGACCTCAGTCTGCTCATAGTCACTCATTAAAACTGGGGAGAAGGGTGACCTGTTTCAGCACACACATACAGTTGAAGTCGGAAGTTTACATACACCTTAGCCAAATATATTTAAACTCAGTTTTTCACAATTCCTGACAGCTAATCCTAGTAAAAATTCTTAGGTCTTAGGTCAGTTAGGATCACCACTTTATTTTAAGATTGTGAAATGTCAGAATAATAGTAGAGAGAATGATTTATTTCAGCTTCTATTTCTTTCATCCCAGTGTGTCAGAAGTTTACATACACTCAATTAGTATTTGGTAACATTGCCTTTAAATTGTTTAACTGGGGTCAAACGTTTTGGGTAGCCTTCCACAAGCTTCCCACAATAAGTTGGGTGAATTTTGGCCTATTCTTCCTGACAGAGCTGGTGTAACTGAGTCAGGTTTGTAGGCCTCCTTGCTCGCACACGCTTTTTTAGTTCTGCCCACAAATTTTCTATAGGATTGAGATCAGGGCTTTGTGATGGCCACTCCAATACCTTGACTTTGTTGTCCTGCCACAACTTTGGAAGTATGCTTGGGGTCATTGTCCATTTGGAAGACCCATTTGGGACCAAAGCTTTAACTTCCTGACTGATGTCTTCAGATGTTGCTGAAATATATCCAAATAATTTTCCAGCCTCATGATGCCATCTATTTTGTGAAATGCACCGGGCCCTCCTGCAGCAAAGCACCCCCACAACATGATGCTGCCACCCCCGTGCTTCACTGTTGAGATGGTGTTCTTCGGCTTACAAGCCTTTTCCTCCAAACAAAATGATTGTCATTATGGGCAAACAGTTCTATTTTTGTTTCATCAAACCAGAGAACATTTCTCCAAAAAAGTACAATCTTTGTCCCCATGTGCAGTTGCAAACCGTAGTCCTGCTTTTTTATGGCGGTTTTGGAGCAGTGGCTTCTTCCTTGCTGAGCGGCCTTTCAGGTTATGTTGATATAGGACTCGTTTTACTGTGGATATAGATACTTTTGTACCTGTTTCCTCCAGCATCTTCACGAGGTCCTTTAATGTTGTTCTTGGATTGATTTGCACTTTTCGCACCAAAGTACGTTCATCACTAGGAGACAGAACGCGTTTCCTTCCTGAGCGGTATGACGGCTGCGTGGTCCCATGGTGCTTATACTTGCGTACTATTGTTTGTACAGATGAACGTGGTACCTTCAGGCATTTGGAAATTGCTCCCAAGGATGAACCAGACTTGTGGAGGTTTGCCGATGACACAACAGTGGTAGGCTTGATCACCGACAACGATGAGACAGCCCATAGGGAGGAGGTAATAGATCTGTCTCCCCTCAGGAGAATCAAAAGTTTTGGCATGGGACCTCAGATCCTCAAAAAGTTCTACAGCTGCACCAACAAGAGCATCCTGACTGGTTGCATCACCGCCTGGTTACGGTCATTTCTTTTAACGCATTCAATATTATTATTCCAGTCTTCCTGTTCTCATTGTCGGAGTAGAAACATTGTTTACGGAGTGCACAACATATGCTACACTGGTGAGAAACACGTTTTGGTTAATTTAATTCCATTTCCATGTTCTGTCAAGTTAGTCGTGGTCTTTTGTTTGGAGCGCTCCTGTCAATGTTGAGTAAGGATGAGCAGGCATAGAAATAGGCCTATAGCCTACCTGGCCTGCGTGCAAATGTAGGCATATAAATGTTCCCATTTGGGGATCTGATAGTATTTCTGATTGGCATAACACACCACAACTAATGACCTGAGGAGCTTCGTAAAGTAATCTTTTCTTCACCTCAAACAGCCAGCAAACAAAGACTGTTTTTACATCCACTGAGAATTACAATAGTTGATCAATGTATTTGAAAAATCTTTCCAGCTCTGTCTACCTTTCGATGACCACTCAGTGTGGAAGGGAAAAATGTTCTGATCCAGTGGAAACGTTTCCTCATTGCCGACAACTTCAGGAGAGTGATTGCATAATCTGCAAAAACAAGCAATGGCAGGAGGACAATAGTTGGGTCAGGTTACGTTTTTTTTCTTCTGATTATCTAGATCTCTGGCCCCCTCTTGAGGCATCAACCGTAAGCTTAACGCATCAAACAAGATCAATGCATATACACTGCTCAAAAAAATAAAGGGAACACTTAAACAACACAATGTAACTCCAAGTCAATCACACTTCTGTGAAATCAAACTGTCCACTTAGGAAGCAACACTGATTGACAATAAATTTCACATGCTGTTGTGCAAATGGAATAGACAACAGGTGGAAATTATAGGCAATTAGCAAGACACCCCCAATAAAGGAGTGGTTCTGCAGGTGGTGACCACAGACCACTTCTCAGTTCCTATGGTTCCTGGCTGATGTTTTGGTCACTTTTGAATGCTGGCGGTGCTTTCACTCTAGTGGTAGCATGAGACGGAGTCTACAACCCACACAAGTGGCTCAGGTAGTGCAGCTCATCCAGGATGGCACATCAATGCGAGCTGTGGCAAGAAGGTTTGCTGTGTCTGTCAGCGTAGTGTCCAGAGCATGGAGGCGCTACCAGGAGACAGGCCAGTACATCAGGAGACGTGGAGGAGGCCGTAGGAGGGCAACAACCCAGCAGCAGGACCGCTACCTCCGCCTTTGTGCAAGGAGGATTAGGAGGAGCACTGCCAGAGCCCTGCAAAATAACCTCCAGCAGGCCACAAATATGCATGTGTCTGCTCAAACGGTCAGAAACAGACTCCATGAGGGTGGTATGAGGGCCCGACGTCCACAGATGGGGGTTGTGCTTACAGCCCAACACCGTGCAGGACGTTTGACATTTGCCAGAGAACACCAAGATAGGCAAATTCGCCACTGGCACCCTGTGCTCTTCACAGATGAAAGCAGGTTCACACGCACATGTGACAGACGTGACAGAGTCTGGAGACGCCGTGGAGAACGTTCTGCTGCCTGCAACATCCTCCAGCATGACCGGTTTGGCGGTGGGTCAGTCATGGTGTGGGGTGGCATTTCTTTGGGGGGCCGCACAGCCCTCCATGTGCTCGCCAGAGGTAGCCTGACTGCCATTAGGTACCGAGATGAGATCCTCAGACCCCTTGTGAGACCATATGCTGGTGCGGTTGGCCCTGGGTTCTTTCTAATGCAAGACAATGCTAGACCTCATGTGGCTGGAGTGTGTCAGCAGTTCCTGCAAGAGGAAGGCATTGATGCTATGGACTGGCCCGCCCGTTCCCCAGACCTGAATCCAATTGAGCACATCTGGGACAACATGTCTCGCTCCATCCACCAACGCCACGTTGCACCACAGACTGTCCAGGAGTTGGCGGATGCTTTAGTCCAGGTCTGGGAGGAGATCCCTCAGGAGACCATCCGCCACCTCATCAGGAGCATGCCCAGGCGTTGTAGGGAGGTCATACAGGCACGTGGAGGCCACACACACTACTGAGCCTCATCTTGACTTGTTTTAAGGACATTACATCAAAGTTGGATCAGCCTGTAGTGTGGTTTTCCACTTTAATTTTGAGTGTGACTCCAAATCCAGACTTCCATGGGTTGATAAATTTGATTTCCATTGATAATTTTTGTGTGATTTTGTTGTCAGCACATTCAACTATGTAAAGAAAAAAGTATTTAATAAGAATATTTCATTCATTCAGATCTAGGATGTGTTATTTTAGTGTTCCCTTTATTTTTTTGAGCAGTGTAGTTGATTTTATTAAAACACATAGGGTGTGTCTATATATGGAGAAATACACGTTCGAGCAATCGATTGGTCGAAAGAACAGACAACTTTCGGGTCTTCCAAGATTTTTTTTTAGTCGAGGACAGCCATACTGTAAATGTATCGCACAGCTCTAATCCACACACACTGAAATAATCCACTCCACTTCCCACAAAACACACCCTTCACAATCGAAAAGCTTCCGTCTATGAATGCCCATTCTGCATTCAGCATACACCCTACCTCTCCCTCCTTTCCCTCTCTACCGTCTCAGTGCTTCCCTCAATGAGGGGAATTATTTCAGCTTGAAATTGCATGCTCTCATATTCTTTTTGTTCCGTTTTCGTCATCTCTAATGGGCAATTACATCAGGCTCCATTCGGAGGCCATCTTGTTTCACTGACCTCTAATTGATTGGCTGCCCAAACTGCTCGACTTCTACAAGCACTTTAAGATCACATTTCCCTGTTTAAATAACGGATTACAAGATCCATGAAAGTAGATTGTGTGGAAAATAAAAGGCAGGGATTGCCTCTCGTTTGAGTCGTTACAGAGACTCACACTGGAGATGGGCAACCCTCTATTTCAAACCTCAGAGACTGGGTTATGAGGGGAGATGGAAAGCATTCAGAGTGCTTAGACTACTTTACAGTCACGGCATCTGTGTGTGTTTGTGTGTCTGTTTACCACTTCTGCTCTCTCTTTGTTCAAAGAATAGTTTTAGTCACGCTATCTGTCTCCAGATGGATATCAGTATGACCAACAGACTGTTTGCCACTCTCTCTCTCTCTCTCTCTCTCTCTCTCTCTCTCTCTCTCTCTCTCTCTCTCTCTCTCTCTCTCTCTCTCTCTCTCTCTCTCTCTCTCTCTCTGTGTCTGTCTCTCTCTCTCTCTGTCTCTCTCTCAATTTAATTCAATTCAATTTGCTTTATTGGCGTGACGTAACAATGTACATATTGCCAAAGCTTATTTTGGATATTTACAATATAAAAATTAGAATCAAAATGGTCAACGGGACAACAGTAACAACAACAACCAAGTGTCGAAATAACCATACATTCAACAATATCAATAAGCATACAGTAGAGGACATGTGCAGGTTGATTGGTCTGTCAGACACTGTCCCTCAACTT
Organism: Salvelinus alpinus; assembly: GCF_045679555.1. Lineage (NCBI taxonomy): Eukaryota > Metazoa > Chordata > Actinopteri > Salmoniformes > Salmonidae > Salvelinus > Salvelinus alpinus. Next base: position 37,531,558 of record NC_092108.1, read on the forward strand.
ATGGCAGGCAGCAATGTAGTGCGCTGCCAACCCACAGCTCACTGCGTCCTCCCCCAACAGGACGGGTAGCCTACTCTCATCAGAGAGGTCTTTGAAACCTTGAATAAGGGTTTCAAATTTGGGGAAATGACACTCTCTAATTGTTTTATATTTTTTACATTTTGGCAGGAAATGCAGCTCCGTCGCAGGTTCTGCTATTGTGCAGTGGTTTCACAGCCTTTCATTACATTTACATTACATTTAAGTCATTTAGCAGACGCTCTTATCCAGAGCGACTTACAAATTGGTGCATTCACCTTATGATATCCAGTGGAACAACCACTTTACAATAGTGCATCTAACTCTTTTAAGGGGGGGGGGGGGTTAGAAGGATTACTTTATCCTATCCTAGGTATTCCTTTCCTCTACAGGGAGCCAGGTTTTCCTGTGTCTACCCTTCTCAATGGCAAGGCTGTGCTCTCTCTCTCTCTCTCTCTCTCTCTCTCTCTCTCTCTCTCTCTGTCTCTCTCTCTCTCTCTCTCTCTCTCTCTCTCTCTCTCTCTCTCTCTCTCTCTCTCTCTCTCTCTCTCTCTCTCTCTCTCTCTCTCTCTCTCTCTCTCTCTTTCTCTCTCTTTCTCTCTCTCTCTCTCTCTCTCTCTCTCTCTCTCTCTCTCTCTGTCTCTCAATTCAATTCAATTGACTTTATTGACATGGCAAGTTCATTGTTACTTACATTGTCAAAGTATACATATCGAAAAATATAAATAAAATATATATGTATATATATACAAAATATATATTTATATATAAATAAATGGTGGGACCAACAGCAATAATAATAATAGTAGTGGACATGGGATTACCATTAACAACAACTACAACAACAATATTAATCAGAACGACAATACATTAAAGCAATGGTAGTAGACCAGTGTCAACATGTAGTAGACCAGACACATGACCTGGTATGAAAGACAAAACAAAACAAGATGGGAAATAGTATCAACATTACTTTGCACTTTTCACTGGCTGTCCCTCAGGTTGTGGCAGGAGGACACATATTTGGCTGCTCACCCAATAAATATTAGATTTTTTATAGTTTCAAATTCTTTGTATTGAATTATAATTTTGGGAAAGAAGTATTCTCTTAGGTCTTAGAGTGAGCACAGCCTGTCCTCTCTGGGCAGCCAGGTTTGTCTGTGACGACCGGTCTCTATAGCCAGACTGTGCTCACTGAGTCTGTACCTAGTCAATGTTTTCCTCAGTTTTCTATTAGTCACAGTGGTCAGATAGTCTGCCACCATGTACTGTCTGTTTAGAGCCAAATAGCATTGAAGTTTACTTTGATTTTTTGTGGTGTTTTCCAATAGGTGATATATTTTTATTTTTGTTTTGTGATGATTTGGTTGGGCCAGATTTTCTGAGGGCTGTCCTGAGGCTCTATGGGGTTGGTTTGGGTTGGTGAACTGAGCCTCAGAACCAGCTGGCTGAGGGGACTCTTCTCTTGTTTCATCTCTTGACATTGTAGAGCTGTGTGATGGAATGTTTTGGGGTCACTTGTTTTTAGATGGTTGTAAAATTTGATGGCTCTTTTTTCTATTCGAATGAGGAGGGGGTATTGGCCCAATTCTGCCGTACATGCGTTATTTGGAGTTTTTCTTTGTACTTGCAATACAGTCTTGCAAAACTCTGCATGCAGTATTTCGATTGGATGTTTGTCCCATTTGGTAAATTCATTATTAGAGAGTGGACCCCATACTTCACTGCCATATAGAGCAATTGGTTCTATAACTGATTGGAAAATTCTGAGCCAGATTCTAATTGGGATTTCGATTTTGATGTTCCTTTTAATGGCATAGCATGCTCTTCTTGCTTTGTCTCTCAGCTCATTCACAGCCATGTGAAAGCTACCTGTGTTGCTGATATTTAGTCCTAGATATGTGTAGTTTTTGGTGTGTTCTAATAGAACTGTGTCCAAATAGAATTTATATTTGTCATCCTTATTTCCAGACCTTTTTTGGAATATCATTATATTTGTTTTTTTTAGGTCAGAGCCCAGGTCTGACAGAACCTGTGAAGACGATCTAGGTGCTGCTGTAACCCCTCTTTAGTGGGAGACAGCAGCACCAGGTCATCTGCGTACAGCAGACACTTGATTTCAGTGTTGTGTAGGGTGATACCAGGTGCTGCCGATTCTTCTAATGTTTTTGCCAATTCATTAATGTAGATGTTAAATAGTGTTGGACTTATTGGGCAGCCCTGTTTCACTCCCCGCCCCTGAGAGAAGAAGTCTGTTTGCTTGTTCATTTGTTTTTAGTGTACATTGATTTAATAAAATCATATGTTTTCCCTCCAATACCACTTTCTATTAGTTTATAAAAAAGACCTTCGTGCCAAATTGAATCAAATGCGTTCTTGAAATCTACAAAACACGAGTAGATTTTGCCTTTGTTTTGGTTAACTTGTTTATCAATTAGAGTGTGGAGGGTGTAAATGTGGTCTGTTGTACGATCATTTTTTAGAAATCCAATCTGGCTTCTGCTCAGGACGTTGTGTTCTTCAAGGAAATTATGTAGTCTGCTATTTATAATACTGCAGAGAATCTTCCCCAAGTTGCTGTTAACGCAAATTCCTCTGTAATTATTTGGGTCAAATTTGTCTCCATTTTTATAGATTGGTGTGATCAATCCCGGGTTCCAAATAGCGGGGAAAATACCTGCAGTGATAATGTTGAAGAGTTTGAGTATAGCCAATTTGAATTTGTGGTATGTATATTTGATCATTTCATTTAAAATACCATCAGCACCACAGGCCTTTTTGGGTTGGAGAGTGCATAGTTTTTCCAATAATTATTCTTCTGTAATTGGGGTATCCACAGGATTCTGATAGTCTTTGACTGCTAATTCAAGGATTTGTAATTTTTCTTGTATATCTTTTTGTTCTGGGCTCTTTGTTATATTGCTGCAGAGGTTTGCAAAGTGATTTCTCCACATATCCCCATTTTGGATAGCCAATTCCTCATGATGAGGTTTGTTTAATTTATTCCAAATCTCCCAGAAGTGGTTTGATTCTATGGATTCCTCAATTCCATCCAGCTGATTTCTAATGTGCTTTTCCTTTTTTGTTCTTAGGGTGTGTTTGTATTGCTTCAGTGTTTCCCCATATTGAAGGCGTATATTTTTGTTGTCTGGTTCTCTGTGTTTTTGATTAGATATATTTCTCAATGACTTTCTTAGATTTTTGCAATCATTATTTTTGGTTTGCTCTTATGCTTCTTTAAATTAGCCAAGGAGGCTAATTTGTCAAATATAAAGTTTATGTTCCTAACGGCCAAATTTACACCTTCATTGCTGAAGGAGAATGTTAAGGCTAAAAAGTTGTCCAGGAGAGATTGTATTTTTTGGCTACTAATTGCTTTTTGGTAGATGTCTGTAATGTTTGCACTCCATCTATAGGCCTGTTTAGTACCATGTAATTTATTGGGCCATGATGCTTCATGGTTGGGTTCTGCTCTTCTCAGATACACTGTGATTTTACTGTGGTCTGAGAGAGGTGTTAGTGGGCTGACTGTGAAGGCTCTGAGAGACTCGGGGTTTAGGTCGGTGAGGAAGTAGTCTACAGTGCTGCTGCCAAGGGATGAGCTGTAGGTGCACCTACCAAAAAAGTCCCCTCTCAGCCTGCCATTGACTATGTACAGACCCAGTGTTCGACAGAGCTTCAGGAGCTGTGCTTCGTTTTTGTTTTTCACTTTGTCATAGTTGTTTCTGTGGGGGTATGTGGGGAGGGAAAGGTTGTTGCTTCCTGGTAGGTGTTTATCCCCATGACTGTTAATAGTGTCTTGTTCTTCTGCTGTTCTAGCATTCAGGTCTCCACAGACCAGTACATTGCCTTGGGCCTGAAAGTGACTAATCTCCCCCTCTAGAATGGAGAAACTCTCTTTGTTGAAGTAGGGTGATTCTGAGGGGGGAATGTATAGCCTCCTTGTTGATTTTTAACCTCCTTGTTGATTTTGATCAATTCGATTGAATTAATTAGTTCAGATTTATACCATATTCTCTCTCTCTCTCTCTCTCTCTCTCTCCAAAATCAAGTTTCTCTTGGTAACAGCAGAGAATCCCCTCCTGTAACCTTGCTGTGTAATATTTGTTTTGTGCAGCTAACTGTGAGTAGCATATTTTAGTTACGTGTATAACTTTATGAGCTGGGATATCTGTCCTGCAAATACTTTAGGTCCGAGACTGTATAAAATGTTTCCAATGTGCTCCTTAGCATTTAGTTAGCTCTGGGATTTTACCTACATGTTAGCATTTAGTTAGCTCTGGGATTTTACCTACATGTTAGCATTTAGTTAGCTCTGGGATTTTACCTACATGTTAGCATTTAGTTAGCTCTGGGATTTTACCTACATGTTAGCATTTAGTTAGCTCTGGGATTTTACCTACATGTTAGCATTTAGTTAGCTCTGGGATTTTACCTACATGTTAGCATTTAGTTAGCTCTGGGATTTTACCTACATGTTAGCATTGCTAATCTTCATATTACAGTTCAGTGCCGGTATTACCGAATATCCTGGTATGGCACGAGGTCGGTATGAGGGTATGACAATCTGATACCGCCCATGTCTACTCTCCTTCTATAATGAACACTCCTATATTGTCCTTCCTCTAGTCACCTGGGTCCTGTTTTTCATACCTCCCACAGTTTGTGCTTTTAAATCAGAGAGAGAGAGAGAGGGAAAAAAGGATAGAGAGAGCGATAGAGAGACAAATACAAAGACAGAGCGAGTGTGAGAGAGACTGACAGAGAGTGAGAGAGAGAGACATGCAAAGAGAGCGAGAGATAGAGATTCTGAGAGACAGCTCGGCAGGTAGTCTACTTTTTGAGGCCACTTAGAAGAAGGAAGTCAGGGGGATTGTGAGAATTAGCGGTAGCCCACGTCGCCTCTTCCGTTTAAAGGGGCTTTGTAATGCCTGCCTACCGGGGTAGGTGTGTGTGTGTGTGTGTGTGTGTGTGTGTGTGTGTGTGTGTGTGTGTGTGTGTGTGTGTGTGTGTGTGTGTGTGTGTGTGTGTGTGTGTGTGTGTGTGTGTGTGTGTGTGTGTGTGTGTGTGTGTGTGTGTGTGTGTGTGTGTGCGTGTGTGTGAAACCCCCTGCAAACAACCTCCATACCTCCTCCAAAAACAACGGGGCTCCAATTACTCTCAGGATTAGAGGAAAATACAGTAGAGAGGGAGATAGAGAAAGGTACAGAGAGAGAGAGAGAAGAACAAACACCATTGTAAATACAACCCATATTTATGTTTATTTATTTTAACTTGTGTGCTTTAACCATTTGTACATTGTTACAACACTGTATATATATAATATGACATTTGTCATGTCTTTATTGTTTTGAAACTTCTGTATGTGTAATGTTTACTGTAAATTTTTATTGTTTATTTCACTTTTGTATATTATCTACCTCACTTGCTTTGGCAATGTTAACACATGTTTCCCATGCCAATAAAGCCCCTTGAATTGAATTGAATTGAATTGAGAGAGAGAGGTAGCAATGTAAAGGGAATCTATTCAGTACAGTATATCTGTCCAAGCCAATAGGATTTGCTCTGTGCATAGCACAATCATAATACAGATGGCTTGTGTTGTTATTCTCACCCATTTCATCTCTGGTTGTTAAGAGAAACTGATGGAGAGGCTTTGGACATCACTGTCTCTATCTGCATCCTTAGTTCTGTTCAAGTGCATAGGACTTTCTTTTAACTGTCTTGAAAGAAGAGGACATAGCAGAAACAGAGACAGATATGGAAGAGGAAGGAGATATAAGGAACGGGGAGATGGTAGAGCGATAGCGGGAGATGTGTGTCTGCGGTGTGTGTATTCAAAGCATTGTTATCCACCCTACTCTTATGTTTAAAAGCCGTATTCATTCACACTGTTGATCTGAACCCTGTTTTTGAATAGTTGTTTTGACAGGTGTCATCACCACTCAGCACTATGTTGTCAGAGTAACTTTGTGTGTGGAGGAAGAGCTCCTCTTCTGAGTTCTTTTCAGAGTAGAACTGTGACTACACAGTCGTTCTCAGCACAGTTCATAATCACAGCATCTGTATTGATAAGAGGGACCTTGCCTGGGGTTGGATCTGATCTAGGTACATTTTAAATAGGATCAAAACACTGGAGGTAGAAGTTGCCTTTCACCACAGGTCTAGGATCTGATTATCTTTTAACGGAACTATAACCTTCAGCATTAGTGAAATTATGACATATTTGATCCCGTATCAGTTGTTCAAGTTCAAGCAAATCAAAGTCATCTTTTACTTGGCCAAGGACTGTGTGTGTAGAGCAGGAAACAGCAATGTACAGTACAAAGGCAGGCGCATGCCCACACACACACACTGCCCTCATATCTATGTATTGATCGTAGCAGATGGGCGTCAATCAATCTTATCTCCGCTCCACAGATTCTCCCTCACACCTCCAGAGGGACCCAATAAGGCACAGACCTTGAACACATTTTATACTTGGTGTGTGTGTGTGTGTGTGTGTGTGTGTGTGTGTGTGTGTGTGTGTGTGTGTGTGTGTGTGTGTGTGTGTGTGTGTGTGTGTGTGTGTGTGTGTGTGTGTGTGTGTGTGTGTGTGTGTGTGTGTGCGTGTGTGCGTGCGTGCGTGTGTGCGTTTGACATACCTAGTGGACCTATTGTAATGTCTGTGTGTATACCCTTTGTCTGTGATGCGATGTGGTGGTAGGTGAAGCAGACCTGTTGGACTTGGACGTGTGTGTGTGTGTGTGTGTGTGTGTGTGTGTGTGTGTGTGTGTGTGTGTGTGTGTGTGTGTGTGTGTGTGTGTGTGTGTGTGTGTGTGTGTGTGTGTGTGTGTGTGTGTGTGTGTGTGTGTGTGTGTGTGTGTGTGTGTGTGTGTGTGCGCGCGCGTGCGAGAGAGAGAGAGAGAGAGAGAGAGAGAGACTTCCTAATATACCTACTACTGTACATTCGATTTCCTTTACAAATTATATACTGTCTATACCAGTGGGGGCAGGAAAGATGAAACTATATTAAATATATTCACGTCACCAAATAATTGATTAGAACACACCGTTTTTCAATTAAGTTCTACATTAGCTTCAACAACACTCTGTAGGGTAGCACCATGGTGTAGCCGGAGAACAGCTAGCTTCCGTCTTCCTCTTGGTACGTTGCCTTCAATAGAAAACCTAGGAGGCTCTTGGTTCTCACCCCCTTCCATAGACTTACACAGGTATTATGACAACTTCCGTAGGACGGCCTCCAACCTATCAGAGCTCTTGCAGCATGAACTGACATGTTGTTGTCCACCCAATCAAAGGTTAAGAGGTTAATCTAGTACTGAAAGCCTAAGCTACAGCTAGCTAGCACTGCAGTGCATAATGTGGTGAGTAATTGACTCAAAGGGAGAGAAAGACAATAGTTGAACAGTTTCCAATAAAATGATTTCTTAAAAAATGAAGGAGAAGCAAGAGCGTGAGGGAGAGATTGTCATTTCAGTGTCAGTTTCACTTACTTAGCTAGCAAATGCAGCTGGCTAGTTTAGTTACTCAAACACCCGGCTCAAACAGAGGGATGCTATGTTAGCTAGCTGGCTATGATTATCCAACAAAACAATGGAACTCTTCCAAGTCAAGGTAAGCTTTTGGTTTTATTAATTTATTGCCACCGCTGCCTGCCAGCAGTAACTGCTAAACTGCTTAGTGACTATACACTGTAACGTTACTGCATGATTGTAGTGTCTTTACTAACACATTAGTTCTATTAGCTATGCTGACTAGGACGTTACTTTAGCTAATATGGGGACAACGATGTAGGCTGGCTGTAGCAATTATGACATGGTTTGGCTTGGAGAGTTTTTTTTGCCTGGTCACATACAGCTGATGTGTTGTTCATTGAAGTCCACAAACGAAAGGAAAAGGTGAGAGGAGGAGAGAGCATAGAGGCTAGAATGAATACAATGTGGCTTCTATGAAAGTGAACTGTGTTTATGCGTGATCAGGGGTGTATTCATTCCACAGATTCTGTTGAAAAACGTTTCTTAAACAGAAGCAAACGAAACGGGGATAAAAATACCAGAATTTGTCCAATAGAAACTCTCGTTTGCAAATGTTGGACTAATGATTACACCCTAGATAAGCTGGACGCAGGCAAGACTGTGCAAGGTGGTATTGAATGTGTCACTGTCTGTCCATGTGTCACTGTCTGTCATCTCCAATTTTTCTCTCGACCTGTCGTGCACCTACGTTGTACACTTTCATTCTCAGGCTAGCTTGTAGCAACCTCATGATGGGTATAGGGAAAAAATGTTGTATCATGTAGTAGCCTAAACCTATCGCTGTCACATTGAACTGGGTGAATGGAATATGAATGACAGTCTTCCAACATGCTGAAATAGAAATAAGGCCATGCTTATGAAAAAAAGATAATCCTCCCTCATCTTAAATGCCACTGACCGCCACTGGTCTATACATACCATGCATTTATATTCTGGAGTCTGGCACATGCTCACTTTAACATACCTATGTATCTACTTTGGACTGTTAACTGGACTTGTTCTGTTATTTCTTGATTTCTTCTTTAGATTTGTTTTATTATTTGTGTATTTGCATGACATTCTTGTGTACTGTTGGAGCTAGTAACACAAGCGTTGTGCTGCACCTGCTATAACACCTGCAAATCTGTGTACGCGACTAATACACTTTCATTTGATTTGATTTGAAAGAGACCGAGAGAGTGTGTGGGAGAGAGGCAAAGCCAGAGGTTATGTCAGGTAACTTTTACCACCAAATGTTTGAAAAATAAGGACATCAGAAAAATAAGATTCCCTACAGTAGCTCACTACCACAACAAATGACTTTTTGGTGCAACGCAGACCCATTCCTTCATCTACCAAGCCTTACAAACTGTAGCCTGGATGTCTGTTATTGGGTTTGGAAAATCAAACATGCGGTTTTACATTATTGAATGATACACTACCGTACATCACTCAGCATCTGTAGTACAGCAGCCCTCGCCATCTCAACAGATTAGGAATCAATGATAATGTGCCTCTCTATCATGCTTGAGATGTGTGTAATCAAAGGAGAACTACAGTGCACCGCATTCTGCAAAGTATATGAAACACAGTCAATACTGCACGCTCAACAAAGCATTGTCAGGAAAGAGAGCTATGAAATCGGCAGTGGGCTGTTACAATAAAGATAAAGATGATGTCTTCTTATGCACCTGCCGCACCTAAAATAGAACAATTCCCGTAGAACCTGTGTGATTAGATCGACTGCAAGTCTTCAGTCATGTTGAAGCGTTAAAATATGAAAGACAATTAATTATTTACAACTCTCATGTCTGGGACTGAGGTTCACCACAAATCAATTCCCAAACTGGAAACAGCTACACATTCAGAATAAATCCATGGAAATTGATTCCACAGCAAACCAAATATGGTTATTTCAAGGTTCCCGGGATTTTCCATTGGGTTGTGGGAATGGTGATGGACAGTAAAACTAACACCTCAAAATACAACAATCATATGGTTATGGACAGTTTTTTCTCCTTACCTCGGCAGACGTTCCCGTTATCAGTCTCGAACCCGGCCTTGCAGGTGCAGCTCCCGATAGGAACCATCCACTCGCCATCTCCATTGCAGTACAGCTTTATGGGCACGTCCACCTCCTCTGAATTCGGGATGCAGATCCCTCTAGCGATGACCAGGGAGGTGCTCTCCGCCCCCGTCATGGTCTCTGGGAAGATGGCAAAGTTCTGCACCACACTGGGGCACTTCTTATAAAACACTCTGACTGAGAGTAGCGACATACAGGCACCATAGTCCTGAAACGCCAGGTAGAACCCATTCTTCGACAGTGGGCCAAAGCTCCGAACCTCCGTGTTGACCTTCATCAACCGTCCGCCGAAGTCCACCTGGGAGAAGCTCTCGTCAGCCGCGATGGTGTCAACCTTTAAGTAGGGGGCTTCCATCCAGAAAGCGGTTCCTTTGGTGGCGATAACCGAGTCCGTCTCGTAGTAGTAAAGGTTGAAGGTCTCCTTGCAGGAGCCGGGGACGTTGGGGATGGAGCTGCAGTCACGCACGGTGAAGCGCATCTCCACGTAGATCCTCTGAGCTCCACGTCGGTCGATGAAGGTGGTGAGGAGCCAGTTGTTCTGGCTGGGCTCGAACACATTGCACACCTGGTAGGTCCGTATGGTGTTGAGGTTCTCGTCGTAGCCACTCACCTCCTCCCACTGTGAGACAAACAAAGTAGAGACCAGAGAGAGGGGGGATAATTAGAAACATACAGTATCTTGAAAAGTCACAAACTCAGCTACGAAGAGTTTTTGACACTACAATGCCAAAAGAGAGGGACGCTCAGCTAGTATCACCTCAACTCTTTATGTAAACACATTTCTGAAACCATATACAGTACCAGTCAAAATTTTAGACACACGTGCTCATTAAAGAATTTATCTTTATTTTTAAATATTTTCTACATTGTAGAATAATATTGAAGACATCAAAACTCTTAAATAGCACATATGGAATCATGTAGTAACCGATAAAGTGTTAAACAAATCAAAATATATTTTAGATTTTAGATTCTTCACAGTGCCACCCTTTGCCTTGATTACAGCTTTGCACACTCTTGGAATTCTCTCAACCAGCTTCACCTGGAATGCTTTCCAACAGTCTTGAAGGAGTACCCACATATGCTGAGCACTTGTTGGCTGCTTTTCCTTCACTCTGCGGTCCAACTCATCCCAAACCATCCCAATTGGGTTGATTTCAGGGGATTGTGGAGGCCAGGTTATCTGATGCAGCACTCCATCACTCTGCTTCGTCAAATAGCCCTTTCACAGCCTGGAGGTGTGTTGGGTCATTGTTGTTAAACAAACGATAGTCCCACTAAGTGTAAACCAGATGGGATGGCGTATCGGTGCAGAATGCTATGGTAGCCATGCTGGTTAAGTGTGCCTTGAATTCTAAAAAAATCACAGACAGTGTCACCAGCAAAGCACCCCCACAACATCACACCTCCTCCTCCATGCTTCACGGTGGGAATCACACATGCGGAGATCATCCGTTCACCTACTCTGCGTCTCACAAAGACACGGCAGTTGGAACCAAAAATCTCAAATTTAGACTCATCAGACCAAAAGACAGATTTCCACCGGTCTAATGTCCATTGCTCGTGTTTCTTGGTCCAAGCAAGTATCTTCTTGTTGGTGTCCTTTAGTAGTGGTTTCCTTGCAGCAATTCAATCATGAAGGCCCTATTTACGCAGTCTCCTCTGAACAGTTGATGTTGAGATGTGTCTGTTACTTGAACTCTGTGAAGCATGTATTTGGGCTGCAATCTTAGGTGCATTTAACTCTAATGAACTTATCCTCTACAGCAGAGGTAACTCTGGGTCTTCCTTTCCTGTGACGGTCCTCATGAGAGCCAGTTTCATCATAGCGCTTGATGGTTTTTGTGACAGCACTTGAAGGAACTTTCAAAGTTCTTGAAATGTTCCGCATTGACTGACATTCATGTCTTAAATTAATGAATGACTGTCATTTCTCTTTGCTTATTTGAGCTGTTCTTGCCATAATATGGACTTGGTCTTTTACCAAATAGGGCTATCTTCTGTATACCACCCCTACCATGTCACAACACAACTGATTGGCTGAAACGCATTAAGGAAAGAAATTCTACAAATTAACTTTTAACAAGGCACACCTGTTAATTGAAATACATTCCAGGTGACTACCTCATGAAGCTGGTTGAGAGAATGCCAAGAGTGTACCAAAGCATTCAAAGGCCATTTTCCCTAAAGTGGGGTTACAAGTTTAGAAACTGTAATATGTGCACTGGGAGTCGGGAAGCAAGTTCAGGGAGTGAATCAATTAATAAATAAATGGAAACATAATACAAAACAAGAAACACGAACAACGCACAGACACGAAACTGAAACAGAAACAATGACGCCTGGGGAAGGAACCAAAGGGAGTGACATATATAGGGAAGGTAATCAGGTAAGTGATGGAGTCAAGGGGTGACAGGTGTGCGCCATAATGAGCAGCCTGGTGACCTAGAGGCTGGAGAGGGAGCACACGTGACATGAACTTTCAAAGCAGAATGACTTTCCCATTGTTCCTCAACAGCAGCGTATGCTATACATTTTTCGAGTCTCTAAAAAACAAAATTTCCAATTTTGCTACAGTACATAGGACCAAAATGAACCGGTCGGTCACAATTACAGAACAGCTATAGCACCGTGAAAACTGAAAGAGACCAAAGACAAGCAACAGAAACCTGGCTGAAGAGAGAGACCAGCTACAGAGAGGGGAAAGACCTACTTACCAGTTATAGAAAACTGTATAAAGAAATAGACGAGCTACAGGTCAGCTTCAACAACCTGGCTAAAGAGAAGAATGAGCTACAGACCAGCAACAACAAACTGACGACAGAGAAGGACCAGATAAAGAACGGCTACAATGCCACGAAAGGTGAAAGAGACAGGGCACTGAGCAACAACTGCCTTAGCTATTTTAGAAAAGAGGGATGTCCGTAGGGACCTTTTGTTAACTCACACACATACAAGTATTACACATCCAAACTTTCAGGAGATCCACAGCTGATTAATGACCTTGCCTGAGAAACCCAAAGCCTGAAACCAAAGAGGGTATACTAAGAGAAACTGATTCTCCAATAGAAATCCCTGAACGCACTTGTAGAAGATGATGTCATGGTGACATTACCTAGCTAAGCTCATGTGCATAAACGTATTATTAGGTCTAACGGTTGTGTCGCGCTGAAATGTGCACGTGCAAGCAATCAAATCAAGGCACTCTTTGATATAAAAATATATATTGTTTTTGACGATAATGAAAATGTGTGTTTGTCACTTCCACAAAGTTGTAGTCATGTTCAGCTACTTACAACACTGGCTTCAATTTAAGTTGTGCATTTAGATGTGGAGAAAAAGAATTTCTCCCTCCCATTGACTTCCCAAACCCCTGGTCTGTTTGGTGTGATTCGTGGGCATCCCCGGAGGTAGTGGCCACTTGGTCCATGTGTCTTGTTATCATGATATAATGGATCTTACTCTGCCTGCCAGTGTGATGTGATCGAACAAAACTGCCTTTGTTATTTAGTTTGTTTCAAATTTTTAGGTCGCTTGCTTGTCTTGTTAATTTGTTGTTATCTGATTGATGTATCTTGATTATTGATTGATTTGACTTGTCAATTGTTGTCTTTGTTGCCTAATGAATCATGAAAAATGAACACCCCTCGCGTTGTAGCAGCCCTATGTCACATCTAGATTATTACAACAGGTAGGCCTAGTACTCAACAAACTAAGCTGACTTCCTGAAATGACAGTTTCCTGTCTACCAGTGGTTATGTCTAAAATAGCAATAGATGGAGGGGGACAATGGTAACACACATAAAGGTATCTGATTTTTGCAGAACCAATTTATTTTGAAAAACCAATCCATTTTATATTTGTTCACAAACAGGTGGCAGGGGTATGGACATTTCATTTGGACTCAACTGACTTCCTGAAATGGAAGTTCCCTGTCTAGCAGTGGTTACAGCTCCAGATAGAGAGATACAGTGATAGCACATTTAGGAATCTGCTTCTTTGTTAAAATTAACATAAAGAATAAGATTCATTTGCAGATCCCAAACACAGCCACATCCTCATTCTTGTGAAATCTTATATTCACACCTATTTAGCAGCCAATTACATTCAAGGTTTTGTATTGTCTGCCTAATATGGCACGCCCATTGGTGGTAAGACATCTATAAAATGTTCAGTACACAACATCATACTAGAACATATTCTGTAGCCGATCGTCTGGTAATAGTATTTGAGACCGTGGTAGAACATGGAGATGTCACAGGATAAGTATGCCAATATGGACCGGTTATGTAACAAAGGGTTGAGCAAAAATGACAATATCTATGAAGATGCCATTGCCTCTCAGGACTCAAGAGAAGAGACCAAGAAGGATGCTACTTCTAAGGACAGACCAGTTGCTAACCCCTCAAGTTATGGTAACTCAGGTAGGAGACCCTCCAGAGCTGCTGCAGTTTGTCTGGGGATGCTGTGTGTTCTCCTACTGGCTGGGATTGTAGGTCTGGGTTTCTACCACAAGAATATCATCAGTGGGTTTGAGGATTGTAAAGTCAGCAACATCAACCTGTCTAAGAAAAAAGACCAGTTAGAGATCAGCTTCAACACCATGACTAATGAGAGAGACCAGCTACAGACCAGCTACAACACCATGAAAAAGGAGAGAGACCAGCTACAGACCACCTTCAACACCATGACTAAGGAGACAGACCAGCTACAGACCAGCTACAACACCATGAAAAGGGAGAGAGACCAGCTACAGACCACCTTCAACACCATGACTAAGGAGACAGACCAGCTACAGACCAGCTACAACACCATGAAAAAGGAGAGAGAGCAGCTACAGACCAGCTTCAATAACCTGGCTAAGGAAAGTGACCAGTTGAAGACGGAGAGAGACAGGCTTCAGAAGCGCTTTTCTGACTTAAAACAAGCTGGGCCTAAAGGCTGGACGCTGTTTCAGTTCACTTGGTATTACATCTCCTCTGAGGTAAAATCCTGGGATGAGAGCAGACAGTCTACCAGTGGTTGAGTCCAGTGGTGCAAAGTACTTAAGCAAAAATATTTGAAAGTATCTACTAGTTTTTTGAGGTATAGTTTTTTGAGGCTTTACTTTACTATTTATATTTTTGACTACTTTTACTTTTACTACACAACATTCCGAAACAACATAATGTACTTTTTACTCCATAAATTTCCCTGACACTCAAAAGTACTCGTTACATTTTGAATGCTTAGCAGGACAGAAAAATTGTCTAAATCACGCACTTAAAGAAAAACTCCCTGGTCATCCCTACTGCATCTGATCTGGCGGACTCACTAAACGCAAATGCTTTGTTTGTAAATTATGTCTGAGTATTGGAGTGTGCCCCTGGCTATAAGTACATTTAAAAAACAAGACAATCGTTCCGTCTAGTTTGCTTAATATAAGGAATTTGAAATGATTTATACTTTTACTTCTACTTTTGATACTTAAGTATATTTTGGCAATTACATTTACTTTTGATACTTAAGTATATTTAAAACAAAATACTTTTTCACTTTCACTGAAGTAGGATTTTACTGGGTGACTTTCACTTTTACTTGAGTCATTTTCTATTAAGGTATCTGTACTTTTACTCAAGTATGACAATTGGGTACTTTTTCCAGCACTGGCTATGTCTAGCGAACACAGCATCAGATAAAGATATAGCAATGTGGTACTGTCAGCTCAGGACATACAGCCCGGGAGGCATTTTTATTTCAAACTTTGCAAGCATGTGGAGAAATATTATGCAAAATGCAAGATATACCTATAGCCACATCAGAGGTCCTTAAAATGTTATCCTATATACCCCCATGTTCATGTGTATTACTACCGTGATGCATGTAATGGATCTTACTCGGCCTGCCAGTGTGATGTGATCTACTGTAGTTTGGTATTTTTAGGTCGCTTGCTTGTATTGTAATTTGTTGTTATCTGATTGATTTGTCTTGATTATTGAATGATGTGTCTCTTCAATTGCTTTGTTGCATGACGAAAAAGGTCAATAAAGATTTTGGTCACAAAAAATGAACACACCTCGGGTTGTAGCAGCCGTATGTTACATCTAGAGTACTAGAACAAGTCGGCCTAGTACTCAACGGACTAAACTGACGTCCTGAAATTACAGTTCCCTGTCTACCAGTGGTTATGTCTAAAAGAACATTGGATAGAGGGGGACAATGGTAACACACATAAAGGAATCTGGTTCTTTGTTCAAATCAAAATAAAGAGGAAGATTCAATTCCAGATCTGCTACCTCCAGACCCCAAACACAGCCACATCCTCGTGAAGTCTTATATTCACACCTATTTAGCAGCCAATCACATTCAAGGTTTTGTATTGTCTGCCTAATATGGCATGCCCATTGGTGGTAAGACACCTATAAAATGTTCCTTACACACAACACAGCTTTCATATTTGAACAGATTCCCTAGCAGATCGTCTGGTAATAGTAATTGAGACCGTGGTAGAACATGGAGATGTCAGAGGATAACTATGCCAATATAGACCGGTTCTGTAACAAAGTGGCGAGCAAAAATTTGAATTTATATATGAAAATGCCATCGTCTCTCAGGACTCAAGCGACAAAAGCGATGAGGATGCCACCTCTAAGGGCAGACCAGGAGCTAACCCCTTAAGTTCTGATAACTCAAGTAGGAGACCCCCCAGAGCTGCTGCATTTTGTCTGGGGTTGCTGTTTGTTCTCCTGTCTGTGAGGTGGTCATTCAACAGTGTTATATTAATGCAGGTACACTACATGACCAAGAGCATGTGGACACCTGCTCATCGAACATCTTATTCCAAAATCATGGGCATGAATATGGAGTTGGTTCCCTCTTTGCTGCTATAACAGCCTTCCCTCTTCTGGGAAGGCTTTCCACTAGATGTTGGAACATTGCTGTGGGGACTCGATTCCATTCAGCCACAAGAACATTAGTGAGGTCGGACACTGATGTTGGGCGATTAGGGCTGGCTCGCAGTCGGCGTTCCAATTCATCCTAAAGGTGTTCAATAGGGTTGAGGTCAGGGCTGTGTGCATGCCAGTCAAGTTCTTCCACACCGATCTCGACAAACCATTTCTGTATGCACCTCACATTGTGCACAGGGGCATTGTCATACTGAAACAGGAAAGGGCCTCCCCTAAACTGTTGCCACAAAGTTGGAATCACAGAATGGTCTAGAATGTCATTGTATGAAATTTGATTTACTGACTTGTTGAAAAGGTGGTATTCTATGATGATGCCATGTTGAAAGTCACTGAGTGCTTCAGTTTGTCTATGGAGATTGCATAGCTGTGTGCTCAATTTTATACACCTGTCAGCAACGGTTGTGGCTCAAATAGCCGAATACACTAACTTGAATGGGTACTTATATATAATGTATTCGGAAAGTATTCAGACCCCTTGACTTTTAGCACATGTTGTCACAGCCTTATTCTAAAATGGATTCATATTTTTTTTCTCCCTCATCAATCTACACACAATGCCCCATAATGACAAAGCAAAAACAGTTATTTATTTTATTTTTGCGAAGGTATTAAAACAAAAAACAAAAATATGCCATTTACCTAAGTATTCAGACCCTTTACTCAGTACTTTGTTGAAGCACCTTTGGCAGCGATTACAGCCTCGACTCTTCTTGGGTATGATGCTACAAGAAGCTTGAGCTTCTTCTCTGCAGATCCTCTCAAGCTCTGACAGGCTGGATGGGGAGCATCGCTGCACAGCTATTTTCAGGTCTCTCCAGAGTTGTTCGACCGGGTTCAAGTCAGGGCTCTGGCTGGCCCACTCAAGGACATTCAGAGACTTGTCCCGAAGCCGCTCCTGCGTTGTCTTGGCTGTGTGCTTCGGGTCGTTGTCCTGTTGGAAGGTGAACCTTTGCCCCAGTCTGAGGTCCTGGGCACTCTGGAGCAGGTTTTCATCAAGGATCTCTCTGTAATTTGCTCAGTTCATCTTTTCCCCGATCCTGACTAGTCTCCCAGTCCCTGCCGCTGAAAAATATCCCCACAGCATGATGTTGCCACCACCATGCTTCACCGTAGGGATGGTGCTAGGTTTCCTCCAGACGTGACGCTTGGCATTCAGGCCAATGAGTTCAATCTTAGTTTCATCAGACCAGAGAATCTTGTTCCTCATGGTCTGAGAGTCCTTTAGGTGCCTTTTGGCAAACTCCAAGCGGGCTGTCATGTGCCTTTTACTGAGGAGTGGCTTCAGTAAATGCCTGATTGGTGGAGTGCTGCAAAGATGCTTATCCTTCTGGAAGGTTCTCCCATCTCCACAGAGGAACTCTGGAGCTCTGTCAGCATAACCATTGGGTTTTTGGTCACCTCCCTGCCAATGGCCCTTCTCCCCTGATTGCTCAGTTTGGCTGGGCGGACAGGTCTAGGAAGAATCTTGGTGTTTCCAAACGTCTTCCATTTAAGAATGATGGAGGCCACTGTGTTCTTGGGGAGCTTCAATGCTGCAGAAATGCTTTGGTACCCTTCCCCAGATCTGTGCCTCGACACAATCCTGTCTCGGAGCTCTACCTACATTTCCTTCGACCTCATGGCTTGGATTTTGCTCTGTCATTCACAGTCAACTTCACAGTCAACTGTGACTGCAAACTTGTTGGATGCATTTGCAGTTATTTTAGGTTGTCTTTCGAATTATGTTTTGCTCAATAGGAAATGAATGGTTAATAACGTTTTGTGTCATTTTGGAGTCATTTTATTGCAAATAAGAATATAATATGTTTCTAAACACTTTTATATTAATGTGGATGCTACCATGATTATGGATAATGAATAATGATGATCACACCCCCAAAATCATGAATAAAGATCATATCCAGAGTGTGAATTACACCGTGACATTTGGGGCATCTCTATTTGGCTCTCTATCATGGGCTTAATAGTAAAGATGCCATTTAATGTATTACTTTTTATTATCTGATTATCAAACATATTCAGAAAGTAGGCTACCTGTGCATGTTCATCCAATCAATGCTCTGCATGTGCACCTGCTCCATCTGATAAATGGAAAGAGACGTCTGTTACAAAACACCCACAAATGTTCCTAATGACATTCGTCGATTGCCATTGATTAGGCCGACATTAATCAATGTGTCTTGCTGACAGTGACCTTTTTTTTTTGTAGCCTGAAAAGTCGGGACACCTGAAATGATTGATTGATGGATCTTGTTAGTTGTCTTTGTTGCATGATGAAAAATCTGGTTGCAGCAGGCCTGTGTACACATCTACAGTATTACAACAGGTAATGGGTGGATGGTACTCCACTGACCACAACCTACTGGATGGGAAAAAAATCCTGATAAGAAAATGGAGGAAGATTGTGCTGAGATCAGCATTGGACCGGTAGAAGGGAACTGGAAGGATTTGTCATGTGCCACTCATCTTAACTGGATGTGTGAGCAGAAGCATTAACTTTGTATTGTAAACTGGTTGGAGAACTACGCATGTATTCTGTCTCTCTGTCTCTCTCTCTGTCTCTCTCTCTGTCTCTCTCTCTCTCTCTCTCTCTCTCTCTCTCTCTCTCTCTCTCTCTCTCTCTCTCTCTCTCTCTCTCTCTCTCTCTCTCTCTCTCTCTCTGTCTCTGTCTCTCTCTGTGTGTTTGTGGTTTCCTGCATTTAGGCTATATCTATCCTCCTCGGTGTGTGTCTGTGGGTTGGTTGTTAACTTCCCCTGACCTATACCCTCCTCAGCACTCCATCAGTACTAATGAAGAGAAGATCACCTCTACAATACACACAGCCACATAAGAGAGTGTCTCTAATATGGTCATACATTTGGCAGGAGGTTAGGAAGTGCAGCTCAGTTTTCACCTCATTTTATGGTCAGTGTGCACATAGCCTGTCTTCTCTTGAGAGCCAGGTCTACCTACGGCGGCTTTTCTAAATAGCAAGGCTAAGCTCACTGAGTCTGTACATAGGCAAAGCTTTCCTTAAGTTTGGGTCAGTCACAGTGGTCAGGTATTCTCTGTTTAAGGCCAAATAGCATTTTGTTTTTCTCTGTTTATTTGTTAATTCTTTCCAATGTGTCAAGTAATTCTCTTTATGTTTTCTCGTGATTTGGTTGGGTCTAATTGTGTTGCTGTCCTGGGGCTGTGTGGGATCTGTTTGTGTTTGTGAACAGAGCCCCAGGACCAGCTTGCTTAGGGGATTCTTCTCAAGGTTCATCTCTCTGTAGGTGATGGCTTTGTTATGGAAGGTTTGGGAATCGCTTCCTTTTAGGTGGATGTAGAATTTAACGGCTCTTTTCTGGATTTTGATCATTAGCGGGTATTGGCCTAATTCTGCTCTGCATGCATTATTTGGTGTTTAACGTTGTACACAGAGGATATTTTTGCAGAATTCTGAATGCAGAGTCTCAATTTGGTGTTTGTCCCATTTTGTGAATTCTTGGTTGGTGAGCGGACCCCAAACCTCACACCCATAAAGGGCAATGGGTTCTATAATTGATTCAAGTATTCTTTGCCAGATCCTAATTGGTATGTCGAATTTTATGTTCCTTTTGATGGCATAGAAGGTCCTTCTTGCCTTGTCTCTCAGATCGTTCACAGGTTTGTGGACGATACCTGTGGCTCTGATGTTTAGGCCAAGGTATGTATAGTTTTTTGTGTGCTCTCGGGTAACGGTGTCTAGATGGAATTTGTATTTGTGGTCCTGGCGACTGGACCTTTTTTGGAACACCATTATTTTGGTCTTACTGAGATTTACTGTCAGGGCCCAGGTCTGGCAGAATCTGTGCAGAATATCTAGGTGCTGCTGTAGGCACTCCTTGGTTGGTGACAGAAGCAACAGATGATCAGCAAACAGTAGACATTTGACTTCAGATTTTAGTAGGGTGAGGCCGGGTGCCGCAGACTTTTCTAGTGCCTTCGCCAATTCGTTGATATATATGTTGAAGAGGGTGGGGCTTAAGCTGCATCCCTGTCTCACCCCACGGCCCTGTGGGTAGAAATGTGTGTGTTTTTTGCCTATTTTATCCACACACTTGTTGTTTGTGTACATGGATTCTATAATTTCTTATGTTTTTCCCCTAACACCATTTCCCATCAATTTGTATAACAGACCCTCAAGCCAAATTGAGTCGAAGGCTTTTTGAAATCAACAAAGCATGAGAAGGATTTGCCTTTGTTTTGGTTTGTTTGTTTGTCAATTAGGGTGTGCAGGGTGAATACGTGGTCTGTCGTACGATAATTTGGTAAAAAGTCCATTTGACATTTGCTCTGATAATGCAGAGGATTTCCCCAAGGATGCTGTTGATGCATATCCCATGTTTTCTGTTTGACATTTTAGATTTGATAGGGAAGCTGAGAGGTCAAATATACTATTTAGATTGTCTACTGCTAAGTTTACACCTTCAATATTACAGTGGAACGTTTTGTCCAGGAAGTTGTCTAAAAGGGATTGAATTTGTTGTTGCCTAATTGTTTTTTTGGTAGGTTTCCACACTACATTCCTTCCATCTATAGCATTTCTTAATATTACTCAGTTCCTTTGGCTTTGATGCCTCATGATTGAGTATTACTCTGTTCAAGTAGTAATGCTGTGATCGGATAGGGGTGTCAGTGGGCTGACTGTGAACACTCTGAGGGACTGGGTTGAGGTCACTGATAAAGTAGTCTACAGTACTACTGCCAAGAGATGAGCTATAGGTGTACCTACCATAGGAGTCCCCTCGAAGCCTACCATTAACTATGTACATACCCAGCTTGCGACAGAGCTGCAGGAGTTGTGACCTGTTTTTGTTGGTTATGTTGTCATAGTTGTGCCTAGGGGGGAATATGGGGGAGGGAATGCTGTCACCTCCAGGCAGGTGTTTGTCCCCCTGTGTGCTGAGGGTGTCAGGTTCTTGTCCGGTTCTGGAATTTAGGTCACCACAGACTAGTACGTGTCCCTGGGCCTGGAAATGATTGATTTCCACCTCCAGGATGGTGAAGCTGTCTTCATTAAAGTATGGGGATTGCATTGGGGGGATATAGGTAGCACACAGGCGGACATTTTCCTCTGTTAAGATAATTTCCTTTTGAATTTCTAGCCAAATGTAAAATGTTCCTGTTTTCATTAATTTAGTTAGGTCTGCTCTATACCAAATTAGCACAACCCCTAAGTCCCTTCCCTGTTTCACACCTGGTAGTTTGGTGGATGGGACTACCAGCTCTCTGTAACCTAGAGGGCAACCAGTGGGTCCGTCTCCTCAATACTATGTTTCTTGTAGGATGACAATGTCTGTATTTCCAATTTCTTTGATGAAGTCTGGGTTCATACTCTTTAGGCCAAAGGCAGATGACCTCAGGCCTTGGATATTCCAGGATGAGATAGTGAAGACTTTGTGTTCCATAAAGTGTCCAATGTTGTGGGTCGCGTGGTTTTGTCTCAGGCCAGTAAGTGTGAGCAGAGCCTGCTGAGCATCTGTGGTACATTCCATTGGCTTGGGCTAGTGTAAGAGTGGGGGTTGGGCCTGTTTGCACGCTCACGGCCTGGGCGTATGTGTGACTTCCATGTTGAGACCCTCTTTGCGGGAGTGGGAGGCATGCGATGGGAAGGAGTGGCAAAGGTCTGATCTGAGGGGGCCTAAATGGGGTGTGGGCATGGTTGACTTTGGGGGGGGGTGTTGATGTCTTGGGGTGGAGGTGTGGATGGCGGGGTCTGGGAGAGTGTCTCACTAGTCTGGGCGGGGTGTCTATTGATCTGTTGCTCCTGTGTGAAGTGTTGGGGCTGTGTTTGAGAGCGATATCCTTTAGGGTCTGGGCGAAGGTGGGCACTGCTGCCTTGTATAGGTGGACCTGGTCGTAAAGGCTGTTCAAGTCCAGGGTGGAATGGTGGGCCAGGAAAACATTTGGTTTTGAGGCACAGTCACGAGAAATACTTGCGTTTACCCGCTGTATGGTGGCAGGGTGGAAATAACCACTTGTGCGTTGGGGAAAGTAGAAGAAGCTTTTCCAATCACTCCCTTGAGTGCTGTGGCCACCCTTTCCTGCTCTGCTCTCAGGTCGTTTGTGCCTGTGTGTATTATTATATGGCTGGGTGACCCTAGTTGGTCCTCAGACAGAAGGTGGCGGCTGGGTGTCTGGACACCAGAGTTTAGACACTCTGTGTTTGAGAAATGTTTTTTTTTCTTGTATATATTTCCCGTTTGAGTCCATAAGGAGTACAATCTGTGTCTTGTGTATGTCCTCAGTGGGTGTGGGGGGGTTGTCAGGAGGGCTATAAGGGTGGCTGACAGGGGGCAGGTGCTCAGAGGGGGTGGGATCCCCTGGGCTTGGCCTTCTTCATTTGTCTGTTCTGCTGTGATGTCAACGCTACGGTCAGGGTCTGGGGTGGACTGTTCTGCTGTGATGTCGACGCTATGGTCAGGGTCTGGGGTGGACTGTTCTGCTGTGTTGTCAATGCTACGGTCAGGGTCTGGGGTGGACTGTTCTGCTGTGTTGTCAACGCTACGGTCAGGGTCTGGGGTGGACTGTTCTGCTGTGATGTCGACGCTATGGTCAGGGTCTGGGGTGGACTGTTCTGCTGTGTTGTCAATGCTACGGTCAGGGTCTGGGGTGGACTGTTCTGCTGTGTTGTCAACGCTACGGTCAGGGTCTGGGGTGGACTGTTCTGCTGTGATGTCGACGCTATGGTCAGGGTCTGGGGTGGACTGTTCTGCTGTGTTGTCAATGCTACGGTCAGGGTCTGGGGTGGACTGTTCTGCTGTGTTGTCAACGCTACGGTCAGGGTCTGGGGTGGACTGTTCTGCTGTGCTGTCGAAACTTTTGTTGGGAGCTGAGGTGGGCTGTTCTGCTGGCTTCTCTGCGGGGGTGGTCACCTCTTTGTCACACGCCACCCCCCTCACCCTCTCCTCCAGCAGTCTGGTCCTCTCCTCTGGTGCTCTGTTCTTCTCCTGCTCCTGCTCTTTCTCCTGTAGATGTTATCTCACTACAGTCCAGAGTGCAGATATGTCTCTCTCCACATCCAGCTCTCCAGGTCTAGTTAAGGGGGTGTTGTTGTGCTGGACTGTTGTCTGGGTCTGTGCTGACTGGAGTGTAATCACCTGCTGTTCCAGCTCCACCTGCCTTCCTCCAGCTGAGTGAATGTATCCCTCATTTCAATGAGGGAGTAGTACTCTGTGCTGGGAGGTTGACTTTCCACTTGGGGTTGCTCGTCTGTGGGTTTATGTAATGAAGAGGTCTGGTCTGACCCATTCGGCGTGGGGTTATCTTTCTCAGGGGAGAGCTTCTCCTGCTGAGCAATTTCTTTGATTAGGTGAAAGTCCAGCTGAAACTGTTTGTGGTTGCCCTGTACCAATACTGTTCCAGACTTATAGAGATTTATATTAGCTGACTCAGAGTCCTCGTTGTCTAGTATCCTGAGTTTCCATCCATCGGTAACACCCACCCCCCCAACCCAGGGGTAGTGTGTTAATATAGCACTGTGCCATGCAAGGGGATGGTCTGTGTGGAAGATACGGTTGCTTATTGTTCCATTTTTATAATAGTCAGCAAAAAGTGTCTCTTGATTTTCCATAAGGAGCTTCATTGTGTACTCTTTTTGTGTCTTATTACTCTTTACATACAGAGGGTACTGTATATTAATTACC
Source organism: Salvelinus alpinus (assembly GCF_045679555.1). Classification (NCBI taxonomy): domain Eukaryota; kingdom Metazoa; phylum Chordata; class Actinopteri; order Salmoniformes; family Salmonidae; genus Salvelinus; species Salvelinus alpinus. Next base: position 37,555,779 of record NC_092108.1, read on the forward strand.
TCTGAACATTGGGAGGGTGCATCTAAGGCCGCTCCATTTGGTTGGGGCTCTCCTGCCATTGTTGGGCTCAAGGGCTTTGACACCTCTCACTTGACACGTCAGTGCTAATTGAAGTTGTATCAAGCTTGGTAGCCTTAACTTAGCATTCAACCTTAGAAAGTAAAATATATCATTGTAGTGTATTTTTTTTCTTGGCTTTTGGAATTAAAATATAGCTTCAGACTGAACATTACTCACTCAATTCCAGGTTGGATGGTGTTTTCAGGTCTCTGTTCGCCAAAGCATGTTGCTGTATAGCTTGGGAATAATAATCTTTGGTAGTTGTAAGCCTTCCAGGCAATTCCGTAATTCTGTCCAAAATCAGGTTGTAGGTCTTGAGTTTTCTCAAAATCCTAGTTTATCTAATTCTAAATGGATCTTTTTTGAAGAACATGCTGAAAAATGCAGGAGCTCATCTGCTCATGACCTCTCTGTCTCTCTCTTTAAATAAGTGTAAAATCGTTAAAAAGACTGCAATATCAATCACTGTTTTAAAAAGAAACATAGGACGTGTACATCTGAAGAGAGAAAAGGGAGGAAGGAGAGAAAATGGGGAGGTGAGAGCCATGACACTGCTGACATGATAGATGAGTTTACAGAAATCTGAGGTCCAAATTAAAGAATTGTTTCAATGCTGTGCCCTCTGTCCCACACTTTCTCTCCTCATCCTCTCTCTCCTTGTCTCTAACCCTTGCTTACTTACTTCTATCCTCTCCTTTCTCTCTCCCCTCTCCCCCCGTTCATCTGTCTCTCTTTCTCTACCCATCACTCTCCTTGTCACCACCCCTCCTCATCTCTCGTACTCCCATTCCTCTCTCTCTCTCATCCTCCTCTCTCCTCATCCCCGTTTCTCCTCGTCTCTAACCAGTAATGACCATTCATCAACATTACAGGGACCTGTCCCTTTCAGCGCGGCCTGTTCATTATTACAGCCTGTTCAGGGCTCGCCTTTCCTCCCCTCTCCTCTTCTCTCCTCTTCCCGCCACCCCCCACTCCACTACAGTCTGGGGGAGATCCTCAACCCTTGTCTGTCCAAATGACCGCCATCTTTCACCACGCCAGAACGGCCCCGTGGGTGTCTCAGATAATGTCTGGTTGGACTCTGCACTACCTTTCCATCCCCTTAAACTCACTGGTTTATAAAATTGTAGAATTAAATGTGTTTTGCTGGTGGATATCTACTGTGGACACAGAAATATGCTCCGTAGCCTTGTTTTTATGTTATGTAAGAGATAAGCAATGTAATATAGATTGGACAATTTCACTTTCTCGTTATAGCCTTTAGCCTCGAAATAAATAGATTAAAACTTTGGTATTCATTACAAGTACACACACACACACACACACACACACACACACACACACACACACACACACACACACACACACACACACACACACACACACACACACACACACACACACACACACACACACACACACACACACACACACACACACCATAAAGGAGACTGTAATGTGTACTATTGGATGATACAGTGGCTGCTCCACTAAAAGTTTTGCGATTATGCTGCGGGACTTAAAGGTAATTTGTGGTATAGTACAGTACCCTGCGTCACTACTTCATTGCTCCAGACCAGCACAAGGGGGAGTTAGAGCACTGATTATGCTTTTGGGTCCCAAGGTGCTACTATGTCTGTATAGTACTGTAGCCTACTCCCGACCGATCACGTTGTACAGCGCCTTAATGGCGCGGCGGTCTAAGACACTGCATCGCAGTCCAAAATGTGTTGCTACAGACGCTGGCCTTGACTGGGAGATCCACGAGATGACTATAGGTTTTTAGTTTCTCTACCTCTAAAAACACAAATCTATCCTACCCTGCCTTTCTAAGGTCTTCGAAAGCCAAAAAACAGATTATCGACCATTTCGAATCACACCGCACCTTCTCCGCTATGCAATCTAGTTTCAGAGCTGGTCATGGGTGCACCTCAGCCACGCTCAAGGTCCTAAACGATATCTTAACCGCCATCGATAAGAAACAATACTGTGCAGCCGTATTCATTGACCTGGCCAAGGCTTTCGACTCTGTCAATCACCACATCCTCATCGGCAGACTCGATAGCCTTGGTTTCTCAAATGATTGCCTCGCCTGGTTCACCAACTACTTCTCTGATAGAGTTCAGTGTGTCAAATCGGAGGGCCTGTTGTTCGGGCCTCTGGCAGTCTCTATGGGGGTGCCATAGGGTTCAATTCTTGGGCCGACTCTCTTCTCTGTATACATCAATGATGTCGCTCTTGCTGCTGGTGAGTCTCTGATACACCTCTACGCAGACGACACCATTCTGTATACTTCTGGGCCTTCTTTGGACACTGTTTTAACAAACCTCCAAATGAGCTTCAATGCCATACAACACTCCTTCCGTGGCCTCCAATTGCTCTTAAATACAAGTAAAACTAAATGCATGCTCTTCAACCGATCGCTGCCTGCACCTGCCCGCCTGTCCAACATCACCACTCTGGACGGCTCTGACTTAGAATATGTGGCAACTACAAATACCTAGGTGTCTGGTTAGACTGTAAACTCTCCTTCCAGACTCACATCAAACATCTCCAATCCAAAGTTAAATCTAGAATTGGCTTCCTATTCCGCAACAAAGCATCCTTCACTCATGCTGCCAAACATACCCTTGTAAAACTGACCATCCTACCAATCCTCGACTTCGGTGATGTAATTTACAAAATAGCCTCCAATACCCTACTCAATAAATTGGATGCAGTCTATCACAGTGCCATCCGTTTTGTCACCAAAGGCCCATATACTACCCACCACTGTGACCTGTACGCTCTCGTTGGCTGGCCCTCGCTTCATACTCGTCGCCAAAACCACTGGCTCAAGGTCATCTACAAGACCCTGCTAGGTAAAGTCCCCCATTATCTCAGCTCGCTGGTCACCATAGCAGCACCCACCTGTAGCACGCGCTCCAGCAGGTATATCTCTCTGGTCATCCCCAAAACCAATTCCTCCTTTGGCCGCCTCTCCTTCCAGTTCTCTGCTGCCAATGACTGGAACGAACTACAAAAATCTCTGAAACTGGAAACACTTATCTCCCTCACTAGCTTTAAGCACCAGCTGTCAGAGCAGCTCACAGATTACTGCACCTATACATAGCCCATCTATAATTTAGCCCAAACAACTACCTCTTCCCCTACTGTATTTATTTATTTATTTCGTTTGCTCCTTTGCACCCCATTATTTCTATTTCTACTTTTCACATTCTTCCACTGCAAATCTACCATTCCAGTGTTTTACTTGCTGTATTGTATTTACTTCGCCACAATGGCCTTTTTTTGCTCACATTGTATATAGACTTATTTTTCTACTATATTATTGACTGTATGTTTGTTTTACTTCATGTGTAACTCTGTGTTGTTGTATGTGTCGAACTGCTTTGCTTTATCTTGGCCAGGTCGCAATTGTAAATGAGAACTTCTCAACTTTCCTACCTGGTTAAATAAATATATAAATAAATATTATTTTTTTAAATACACAGAGGCACCGTATTGATCCACTGTGTAGTTCTGTGTTATCAAGGTGCTTAGGGTTATATACTCTGCATTTATGTGGCTCTGGACATCCATTGTTAAGCATCTTATTTGTGCCACCAAAAGGTCGAGACAACAATGAACATTCTGTGGAATAATGTGTACAGGCTTATCTACTGTGCGGGGAATGTGTGTGTAATGGCTCTTAAAATGTGTGTGAGTGTGTATGACAGAGCTAGGCTTTGGCTAAACACACAAACACACACACACACACACACACACACAACGTTTTAGTGAATGTCCTGCCGGTACGTGTTTCATGACATGATTAAGGTTCCAGGAATCACGGAACATCACATCCTTCCCTTTAATCAATTGACCATTTCCTAATACCATCAAACACGTATCTCTCCTGCAGAACAATTGTTGATGTACAGGCTTCAATGTGAAATAACATAAAGTAGAGCAGCCATTATCACCAGAATTGACCTTTGAGCCCTTGAAAATTGCTTTAAAACCTAACATCTGGGATGACATCCACCCTTACATGGTTCATCCCCATATCAATGTTTGATAAAGCCTGGATGCCAGCATATAACAAGCAAAGAAAATCTACTAATAGTAAAAACGGCAATAACAAAGCATAGGTTTGCTCTATCCATTCCCTCTCCTTCTATGATGACTGTTAGATCATACACAGTACACTGAACAAACCTATAAACGCAACAATTTCATATAAGGAAATCAGTCAATTGAAAAGAAATGCATTAGGCCCTAATCTATGGATTTCACATGACTGGGAATACAGATAAACATCTGTTGGTCACAGATACCTTAATGAAAAGGTATGGGCGTGGATCAGAAAACCAGTCAATATCTGGTGTGACCATCATTTGCCTCATGCAGCGCAACACATCTCCTTCACATGGAGTTGATCAGGCTGTTGATTGTGGCCTGTGGAATGTTGTCTCACTCCTCTTCACTGGCTGTGCGAAGTTTCTGGATATTGGCGAGATCTGGAACACGCTGTCTGACACGTCGATCCAGAGCATTCCAAGCATGCTCAATGGGTGATATGTCTGGTGAGTATGCAGGCCATGGAAGAACTGGGACAATTTTTAGTTTCCAGGAATTGTGTACACATCCTTGAGACATGGGGCCGTGCATTATCCTGCTGAAACATGAGGTGATGATCTCATCATGGTATCTCTTTGAATTCAAATTGACATTGATAAAATGCAATTGTGTTCGTTGTCTGCAGCTCATGCCTGCCCATACCATAACCCCACCGCTCGCACACACGCTGCCATACATGTCGTCTGCCATCTGCCCGGTACAGTTGAAGCCGGGATTCATCCGTGAAGAGCACACTTCTCCAGCGTGCCAGTGGCCATCGAAGTTGGTTACGACGTTTAGATTTTTGTTCAATGTATTATGATATTCAATTTTCTCCGCCCCCTGCACTCCACCATGGCATGGCCTCTGACCTCAGAGTGGAAGCAAATAGAAAAGGAATCATCACCTGTCATCTTGGTGATAATGGAATTCTCTAGTCTCCGCATCCCCCCCTCCCTCCGTCCAAGGCCCTGTCTGTTAAATAACATCTCAGGTCTGAGCACATATGTATGTTGTTTGAATGTATTATGGATGTTAGAGTCAAGGGAAACAGGTTGTGATGATCAAGAGTGGAGTGTTTAGTTTCTGACGCTATCTCTCTCCATCCCTCTCTCTATCCCTCTCTCTATCCTTCTCTCCATCCCTCTCTCCATCCCTCTCTGTATCTGTCTCTCCATCCCTCTCTCCATCCCTCTCTCCATCCCTCTCTCTACCCCTACTAGTATATATCACCATCTCCCTGTCTGTTTATTTCTATTTCACTGTTTCCCTCTCCATTTCTCACTTCTGTCTCTGTTCATATCTCTATCCCTCATTCTGTGTCCCTCTCCAACCCTATTTCTCTCTCTCTTCATCCTTCTTGCACTGATCCACTGTAGCTTTCTCTCTTCCATTTGGTTTACCCTGTTTGTAATGACACCAGGGGGGTTGCATCCCAATAGGCTCACCAAACAACAATCTGATAACACTTTCATAGCTTCCCTTTCTATAAAGAAAATAAACACACAAACCCATTTGGTTTTGTACTCGAATAGCTTTGCTTTGCCCTTCCTATTGGAGATTGATCTTCTCTTTCCCTTGCCCCCACAATTGTAAAGTGTGGCCGTGTCATTATGGTAGCTGTGTTTTTATGGGCGGGAAGCAGAGAGGAGAGATGGAGAGGCTGTGGATTCACAAAACACTTAATATTGGTGTTAATGACCTGGGGGTAGAGAGTGGTAAACGTGGCAGCATGAGGGGATATGAGAGAGATGGAGGGAGAGAGAGAAAAAAAGAGACAGACAGGATGAGAGAGGGAGAGAGGGAGAGAGAGGGAGAGAGGGAGAGAGAGGGAGACAGAGGGAGACAGACAGACAGACAGACAGACAGACAGACAGACAGACAGACAGACAGACAGACAGACAGACAGACAGACAGACAGACAGACAGACAGACAGACAGGGAGACAGACAGGGAGACAGACAGGGAGACAGACAGGGAGACAGACAGGGAGACAGACAGGGAGAGAGACAGGGAGAGAGACAGACAGACAGGGAGAGAGACAGGGAGAGAGATAGAGAGAGCGATGGAAAGATGGAGAGAGAGAAAGACTAATATATTCAGTGCAGTGTTCCTCTGCCCACGACTGCAGTGCTGCCATCAGGCCATCGACACGGCACACTCATAAAGACCATTCATCAAATCGATCTCCTGCCTTTACCTTCAAACACTGAAAAAACAGTACTCAAACTGCAGACAGGAAAGACAGGGAGCGTCTGTCCTCAGAGAGAACCAGAGCCAACAGAGAGAGAGGGAGAGAAGAACGGGAGTGACAAGGCTGACCCACTATCAGAGGCAGAGCAGTGGGCACTGACTGGGGACCTATAAGGATTCTAACGAGTCACACTTGTCCTTGGAGGAGTGGAGGAGGAAAGCGAAGAGAGTGTGTAGGGAGAGGAAGAGGAGTGAGACAGAGTAGGTAGAGGAGGAATAGGACGGGAGAAGAGAGTGTGTAGGGAGAGGAAGAGGAGTGAGACAGAGTAGGTAGAGGAGGAATAGGACGGGAGAAGAGAGTGTGTAGGGAGAGGAAGAGGAGTGAGACAGAGTAGGTAGAGGAGGAATAGGACGGGAGAAGAGAGTGTGTAGGGAGAGGAAGAGGAGTGAGACAGAGTAGGTAGAGGAGGAATAGGACGGGAGAAGAGAGTGTGTAGGGAGAGGAAGAGGAGTGAGACAGAGTAGGTAGAGGAGGAATAGGACGGGAGAAGAGAGTGTGTAGGGAGAGGAAGAGGAGTGAGACAGAGTAGGTAGAGGAGGAATAGGACGGGAGAAGAGAGTGTGTAGGGAGAGGAAGAGGAGTGAGACAGAGTAGGTAGAGGAGGAATAGGACGGGAGAAGAGAGAGGGGAGGACGGAGACCTGCAGTCAGGGAAGTGGAGCCATATGCTGGCTGTCAGTCTCCCATCAGGGACCATCTGCCCTGGTACTGACGAGGACCATTCACCCCGGTACTAGCATGGACCCAAAGGGTTAACTCACCATAGTGTATTATTCTTCACCATAACACAGGTCTGTTTACAGGGACAGAAAGGGTGAACACAGCATGCTAGTAGATACCATAGACTTCCAGTTACTGCGCTAACGCTAGTTAGCATTGGTGCACAAAACGGTATCTAATTTCCTTCATGCTGGACACAGAGACAAAAATGGTATCCACGAGTTCATCTGTCTCTGGAGATGATAAAGGTCCTCAGTGCCAAAATCCCAAAGTATCCCTTTAACTGTTTAAAGGTTGCCTGGAGACTAAGCACACACACATACACACAGAGATGCATGCACACACACATCTTTCTCTCTCAGAGTACCCTGAACGCGTATAGATTGTTTTAATGGCTAGACCACCTCCATCCAGAGAGGTTTATAAAATGCTACTGTGTCCATAATGGTCGATGAGGGTTTGGAAACCTCTTCTGAACGGCACTCAAACCTGACATGACCTAATATGCCACTGAGCTTTTCACTCTGAAGGACACAAAGCTGTGAAGGAAAGGGGCTTTTTATTACAGTAACACTCAAAGATAATACTATGGCCAACTGAAACGGTTCCCTAAGAGTACATTTACATTACATTTAAGTCATTTAGCAGACGCTCTTATCCAGAGCGACTTACAAATTGGTGCATTCACCTTATGATATCCAGTGGAACAACCACTTTACAATAGTGCATCTAACTCTTTTAAGGGGGGGGGGGGGGGTTAGAAGGATTACTTTATCCTATCCTAGGTATTCCTTAAAGAGGTGGGGTTTCAGGTGTCTCCGGAAGGTGGTGATTGACTCCGCTGACCTGGCGTCGTGAGGGAGTTTGTTCCACCATTGGGGTGCCAGAGCAGCGAACAGTTTTGACTGGGCTGAGCGGGAACTGTACTTCCTCAGAGGTAGGGAGGCGAGCAGGCCAGAGGTGGATGAACGCAGTGCCCTTGTTTGGGTGTAGGGCCTGATCAGAGCCTGAAGGTACGGAGGTGCCGTTCCCCTCACAGCTCCGTAGGCAAGCACCATGGTCTTGTAGCGGATGCGAGCTTCAACTGGAAGCCAGTGGAGAGAGCGGAGGAGCGGGGTGACGTGAGAGAATAGTAGAAGTAGTGGTGTTACATTGAAACAAGTCCCCTATGAGATTCAATGGCAATTTCTATTGTGCCCCCATTTTGGTTTCAGTAATGGTCAGTGGTGTTGTGTTAAATTTCAATCCCAAATATGGTTCAGGCACGTCATTTTATCCATATCGGGTCCTTCATGGGAGGCCTGTACAACAGGCTGAGGATGTTCCTTTTGTAGAGCCTATTTTTGATCCGTAAGCAACTGAACATTGGATGAGGAAACGAGTGTATAGGATCCATTCTCTATGACTAAGCTGTACCATGTGTGCGTCCGTTGGTGTGTGCGTGCATGCGCCAATGCGTATGTATGTAAGTGTTTGCTTTATCCTTTTTCAAAACATTCAGCTTATAGGGGGTATCTATTGCATGGATTTAAGGACCAAGGTCTTAGTATGACATTGGAATATAATGCATAGTGTGAAACAGAGATAATGACTAAACTCTATATACCCTCATAAGCCGCTCTTCTCAGTCCCTCCTCCAAGCTCCCAATTAAAAGAAAACAAGTGGCTTCTTTTTTTTTCTCCATAGGCAATCTCAATCCCTCTGACTTAATCAAACCATTTGCATGTGAACCTTTGGGCGCATTCTGTAAAGTGGAACTGACAGCATTTTAGCAACATTAAATCTCATTAAAATCTCTTCATATACACCCCCAGGAGGAATGTGATATTCTGACAAGCGAACAGTTAGATATGGTCATTTTCAGGTTTTCATAAATTCTTATAATGTTTGGGAATTACGTATACTGAGGCATTTGTGAAAATTCTATAGCAATATAGAATGGGAAAGTGGCCGTGCGTTTGGACAATTAATAGACACTGCAGTAAATAAACCTAGTAAGTAAACCTAATAAAGACATCTGTCTCGTCCAAGACCAGAGTCTACACAGACCGGTGCGCTATAGCCAATCAGAGCTACAGTAGGCCTTTATACAAACAAGTAATTTGCCACAAGGGCCTGCCATCATTCACTTTGAACTGGACTGTGTGTTTACAGGCAGTTGGACCTGCCATCATTCACTATGAACTGGACTGTGTGTTTACAGGCAGTTGGACCTGCCATCATTCACTATGAACTGGACTGTGTGTTTACAGGCAGTTGGACCTGTCATCATTCACTTTGAACTGGACTGTGTGTTTACAGGCAGTAGGACCTGCCATCATTCACTTTGAACTGGACTGTGTGTTTACAGGCAGTAGGACCTGCCATCATTCACTTTGAACTGGACTGTGTGTTTACAGGCAGTAGGACCTGCCATCATTCACTTTGAACTGATCTGTGTGTTTACAGGCAGTTGGACCTGTCATCATTCACTTTGAACTGGACTGTGTGTTTACAGGCAGTTGGACCTGTCATCATTCACTATGAACTGGACTGTGTGTTTACAGACGGTAGGACCTGTCATCATTCACTTTGAACTGGACTGTGTGTTTACAGGCAGTAGGGCCTGCCATCATTCACTTTGAACTGGACTGTGTGTTTACAGGCGGTAGGACCTGCCATCATTCACTTTGAACTGGACTGTGTGTTTACAGGCAGTTGGACCTGTCATCATTCACTTTGAACTGGACTGTGTGTTTACAGGCAGTAGGGCCTGCCATCATTCACTTTGAACTGGACTGTGTGTTTACAGGCAGTAGGACCTGCCATCATTCACTTTGAACTGGACTGTGTGTTTACAGGCAGTTGGACCTGCCATCATTCACTTTGAACTGGACTGTGTGTTTACAGGCAGTAGGACCTGCCATCATTCACTTTGAACTGGACTGTGTGTTTACAGGCGGTAGGACCTGTCATCATTCACTTTGAACTGGACTGTGTGTTTACAGGCAGTAGGACCTGCCATCATTCACTTTGAACTGGACTGTGTGTTTACAGGCAGTAGGACCTGCCATCATTCACTTTGAACTGGACTGTGTGTTTACAGGCAGTAGGACCTGTCATCATTCACTTTGAACTGGACTGTGTGTTTACAGGCAGTAGGACCTGCCATCATTCACTTTGAACTGGACTGTGTGTTTACAGGCAGTAGGACCTGTCATCATTCACTTTGAACTGGACTGTGTGTTTACAGGCAGTTGGACCTGTCATCATTCACTTTGAACTGGACTGTGTGTTTACAGGCAGTAGGGCCTGCCATCATTCACTTTGAACTGGACTGTGTGTTTACAAGCAGTAGGACCTGCCATCATTCACTTTGAACTGGACTGTGTGTTTACAGGCGGTAGGACCTGTCATCATTCACTTTGAACTGGACTGTGTGTTTACAGGCAGTTGGACCTGTCATCATTCACTTTGAACTGGACTGTGTGTTTACAGGCAGTTGGACCTGTCATCATTCACTTTGAACTGATCTGTGTGTTTACAGGCAGTTGGACCTGTCATCATTCACTTTGAACTGATCTGTGTGTTTACAGGCAGTTGGACCTGTCATCATTCACTTTGAACTGATCTGTGTGTTTACAGGCAGTTGGACCTGCCATCATTCACTTTGAACTGGACTGTGTGTTTACAGGCAGTTGGACCTGCCATCATTCACTTTGAACTGGACTGTGTGTTTACAGGCAGTTGGACCTGTCATCATTCACTTTGAACTGGACTGTGTGTTTACAGGCAGTTGGACCTGTCATCATTCACTATGAACTGATCTGTGTGTTTACAGGCAGTTGGACCTGTCATCATTCACTTTGAACTGGACTGTGTGTTTACAGGCAGTTGGACCTGCCATCATTCACTTTGAACTGGACTGTGTGTTTACAGGCAGTTGGACCTGTCATCATTCACTTTGAACTGATCTGTGTGTTTACAGGCAGTTGGACCTGCCATCATTCACTTTGAACTGGACTGTGTGTTTACAGGCAGTTGGACCTGTCATCATTCACTTTGAACTGATCTGTGTGTTTACAGGCAGTTGGACCTGTCATCATTCACTTTGAACTGATCTGTGTGTTTACAGGCAGTTGGACCTGTCATCATTCACTTTGAACTGATCTGTGTGTTTACAGGCAGTTGGACCTGTCATCATTCACTTTGAACTGGACTGTGTGTTTACAGGCAGTTGCAACAGCACAACTTTAGATCATTGGAACACATTCACTAAAAGTCACAAAATACACCTGACTAGATTAATGAAAATATGTCAATACCACAGGAGTCCTCTTACATTTGGGAACTTTACTGTCCTATTGATGAAACAACCATGAAAAGGTAGGCTTCTTTCACTCAGTTGTGCACATCAACAATAATCAGATCAACAACTAACGTTAGTTCTAGCCAGAGCAAGATGAGCTAAAATCTAACGAAGGAACATTAGATAAACACTCAAACCTTTTCAGCTAGTTGGCCGTCGAAATCGCACTGATAAACAATGGGGAATTGTAGCCTACTCGTCCTTCTGCAGCTTGCCTGCCAATGCATGCTTGTCCCAACCAAGCACCCAGGCTAACTGGCTAAAGTTACTAGCTAGCTACTTCCAGACACAAATGAGAGAACACCTCACTCTAACCATTTTACTCGCCGTAGCAGAGCTGGTTAGACTGTTTACATGTTATCTAGAACGTTCTTGACTAACTATAACTTTTTCTGCCTACGTTTACTGACACCGGTCATATTCAGCGGGTGTTGCGAGTTTGTAAATTCATCAGTTATTCTGCGCTCTGGCACACTCAGACGAGAGTGCTCTGAAATCAAAGTAGAGTGACCAGAGTGAATTTGCGAACTCAAGAGATATTCTAACTGAGCAACAGTCGTTCAAGATCTTGCCAGCTAACCAAATGACACCTGTATCTCTAGCTGTGTATAGCCGTAAAAACGATATGAGGGGAAAAGTCACTCACTCACCCACTCCTCCAGTGGCATGGCATGACATGACATCATCCTAGCAGCTAGCTAGCCAGCTAACGTTAGGCTCTGTGTTTTTAGCTTGCTACATAAATTGATACGCTAGCCTATTAGCCACATTATGACTGACTTGTGATCATTGACCTTGCTAGTTTGATTGTAGTGACATTTCCAGCCTTAGCGACATTCGTCCGTTTTGGTCCAGAACATTGAGTCATTGAATCTGAAGTGCATCCAGAATGGAGACAGCATACAATGTACCAGGCCAGATGTGATTTACAACCTGATAGCAATATTTTTTGGACTCCCAAGAAATGTATTGGTGAATTATATTAATCATAGATTGAACGGCATCCATCTATTCTTCCAACAATGCCTTAGTGTGCGCCATCGAATGTTGTGTCAAATAGAACCGGCTTTTAAAACCTTTTATGAAGTCGATTTTGTGGCATGAACTGGGAATTTGATATATTCGACTGTTATTAGGATTGTCTGTTTGTTTCATATTTGCAAAGTAGTTAAAACACTGTCAGTTCCACTTTAAAGTCAATTAAAAAGTGATTCTACACATGGACTTGTCAGTTGCCGTGGGTATTGTATTTGTAGTAAATGCCGTCACACTCAGACAAACAAAATCACACATAGATATGCGTACACACTAGCAGGCAGGCAGACAGACTACACACACATGCGCATGCACACGCACACCCAAACACACCACCTCCCGTCCACACAGACACAGTTCCACTTACCTCACACACACTCTCTCTCACACCACCCGATAGGGCCTATAGAGCGCACTTGACTTCTCCATATATTTACTAGGCGAAACACTAGACTAAATAAATGGATCTATGATGGAAATGCAGTCTCACATCAACTAGTGGTCATAAAGGAAAGGAGAAAGGAGAACCTAGCCTGTGAGAGCAAGCAGGAGCACAGGCATGTAAAACAAAATATAGACAATAGACAAAGGTTCCTTATATTGCTGGAGTAATTCCAGAATTATATTGTGTTGGCTGAAAGACTTCATTAACTGTGTGTGTGTGTGTGTGTGTGTGTGTGTGTGTGTGTGTGTGTGTGTGTGTGTGTGTGTGTGTGTGTGTGTGTGTGTGTGTGGTGTGTGTGTGCGCACATGCATTTGTGTGATACGCGCACCACACACACACACATGCCTGCATCTTCATCTCCTGTGGGAAATATGCTGCGTTAATACAATATTTGCCATTAGGCCATATTACATGCTCCCATATTCCATTGAAATGTTTTTGTCTTTGGTTCTGAGAGCATTGTGCATAATGTGGCACCAAGCTGTGGTATTCAGCAGAACAATCGAAGCCTGGCGTCTTTCTCTCTCTCTCTCTCTCTCTCTCCATTTTTAACACTCACACTCACACTCACTTTTCAATGATGTGAATGCCACCGTTCTTTTGAAGATGCATGCCTATCCCTATCCCCGGGCCGATGGCTGCTGTTATGGTGGGATGCTGCTAGGGAAAGCACCCCTTATATGAGTTATGAGCCTGGCGAACGCAGCTCTTCCAGATAGGAGAGGGGGTTGAGAATGGACGGATGGAGGGAAATGCCTAACGCCTATTACTCCGCCCGAGCGGAAAAACCAAAACAAATGAAAGGTAGGCAATTTAGTCCAATCGTCTAGTTGGCGGCGAGAGCTGCGAGTTGGAAAACAAGTGTGATATTTACGCGGGGAGGCTGAGCCACGTCAACAAAAATGCTAAATGGTAAATTAAAGGCATGAATATGGGAAATACATTTAAATAATTCCATAAAAGGCAGTACAGGTGACAATGCCTCATTGACAGACAGACACACATACACACACTCAGAGGAGGCTGGTGGGAGGAGCTATAGGAGGACGGGCTCATTGTAATGGCTGAAATGGAATCAATTAAACCAAATCGTACATTTGGTTTCCGTATGTTTGATACCATTCCATTTATTCCATTCCAGCCATTACCTATGAGCCCGTCCTCCTATAGCTCCTCCCACCAGCCTCTCCTGCACACACTGAGGTGAGATGGACAATAGAAAAAGAATGAATAGAACGGGCGTCCCCATTCAAGACAATGATGGCATAATGGGTGGAGGAAGGAAGCAGTACGTTTTTTTTTTTTTAGTTTTTTAAAAGTTTTTTTAAGTCATTTAGCAGACGCTCTTATCCAGAGCGACTTACAAATTGGAAAGTTCATACATATTCATCCTGGTCCCCCCGTGGGGAATGAACCCACAACCCTGGCGTTGCAAGCGCCATGCTCTACCAACTGAGCCACACGGGACCGGGGAGGCTGAGCCACGTCAACAAAAATGCTAAATGGTAAATTAAAGGCATGAATATGGGAAATACATTTAAATAATTCCATAAAAGGCAGTACAGGTGACAATGCCTCATTGACAGACAGACACACATACACACACTCAGAGGAGGCTGGTGGAAGTAAAGGAAGCAGGAAGTAAAAGCAGGAAGTGCACCCATGATTTGATTATTCAACTCAATTGACATGACAAAAAAGACATTCCATTGCATGAGCCACATCAGTTAGCATATTTGAATGAACATTCTACATTACCATGGATATTATTGCATCACAATACCAGGTAGCCATTGAGAGTGTACCCATGAGTTTACCAGTCAAATTGCCAGGGTTAGACGTTCCAAGCCTGTTCTATTAATTATATTTCTATGAGATGGACCTTGGACGAAGATTAATCCAATTTAGTTCACCTGATGTAACCTGATGTAACATCAGTCTCGACAATAGGAAGTAACATTTGTTTCTGCTCCACAAGCAAAGTGAGCAGCCATTCAATCCAAAGCGCTGAAAGACAACACGTTCACGACCAAGGACACACTGTGCAATCAAAGGTGGTCAATGTCAATGTCAAGAAATGCTGTAGCTCTTACATTCACTTTTTTATATCTCAACAACAACCATTGAGTTTCCACTATACCTAAAAGATTAAGTCTGAAACTGCTTCACAATCCAGTAGCAACACTACCTTTAGCCCTATGGTGAAAGGCTTATGTCCTGTGTTGTGTAGAACCAAAGGTAAAGAACTGGATGTTTATCTATCTGCTCACGACAACAACAGGATTACACAACTTTATGTTCTAAGGCATTGAGAAGATGGACTGTTTGGATAGATGAACAGATATCAGCCTCTCAGGGCTGGGCATGGAAACAGAGAAAAGGGATATTGAGAGATGTACAAATAAAGATTAGAAATATGGATGAAAAATATGGGAAATGGACACATACAAAGAGATAGGGAGGGAGAGAGAGAGAGAGAGAGAGAGAGAGAGAGAGAGAGAGAGAGAGAGAGAGAGAGAGAGAGAGAGAGAGAGACCTCAAATTGGCTATACTCAAACTCTTCAACATTATCCTCACTGCAGGTATTTTCCCCGATATTTGGAACCAGGGATTGATCACACCAATCTATAAAAATGGAGACAAATTTGACCCAAATAATTACAGAGGAATTTGCGTTAACAGCAACTTGGGGAAAATTCTCTGCAGTATTATAAATAGCAGACTATATAATTTCCTTGACGAACACATCGTCCTGAGCAGAAGCCAGATTGGATTTCTAAAAAATTATCGTACAACAGACCACATTTACACCCTCCACACTCTAATTGATAAACAAGTTAACCAAAACAAAAGCATCTACTCGTGTTTTGTAGATTTCAAGAAAGCATTTGATTCAATTTGGCACGAAGGTCTTTTTTATAAACTAATAGAAAGTGGTATTGGAGGGAAAACATATGATTTTATTAAATCAATGTACACTAAAAACAAATGTGCAGTTAAAATTGGCAACAAGCAAACAGACTTCTTCTCTCAGGGGCGGGGAGTGAAACAGGGCTGCCCAATAAGTCCAACACTATTTAACATCTACATTAATGAATTGGCAAAAACATTAGAAGAATCGGCATCACCTGGTATCACCCTACACAACACTGAAATCAAGTGTCTGCTGTACGCAGATGACCTGGTGCTGCTGTCTCCCACTAAAGAGGGGTTACAGCAGCACCTAGATCGTCTTCACAGGTTCTGTCAGACCTGGGCTCTGACCGTTAACCTAAAAAAACCAAATATAATGATATTCCAAAAAAGGTCGGGAAATAAGGATGACAAATATAAATTCTATTTGGACACAGTTCTATTAGAACACACAAAAAACTACACATATCTAGGACTAAATATCAGCAACACAGGTAGCTTTCACATGGCTGTGAATGAGCTGAGAGACAAAGCAAGAAGAGCATTCTATGCCATTAAAAGGAACATCAAAATTGAAATTCCAATTAGAATCTGGCTCAAAATTTTTCAATCAGTTATAGAACCAATTGCTCTATATGGCAGTGAAGTATGGGGTCCACTCTCTAATAATGAATTTACTAAATGGGACAAACATCCAACTGAAATATTGCATGCAGAGTTTTGCAAGACTGTATTGCAAGTACAAAGAAAAACTCAAAATAACGCATGTAGGGCAGAATTGGGCCAATACCCCCTCCTCATTCGAATAGAAAAAAGAGCCATCAAATTTTACAACCATCTAAAAACAAGTGACCCTAAAACATTCCATCACACAGCTCTACAATGTCAAGAGATGAAACCAGAGAAGAGTCCCCTCAGCCAGCTGGTTCTGAGGCTCAGTTCACCAACCCAAACCAACCCCATAGAGCCTCGGGACAGCCCTCAGAAAATCTGGCCCAACCAAATCATCACAAAACAAAAAGAAAAATATATAACCTATTGGAAAGACACCACAAAAAATCAAAGTAAACTTCAATGCTATTTGGCTCTAAACAGACAGTACATGGTGGCAGAAAATCTGACCACTGTGACTGATAGAAAACTGAGGAAAACATTGACTAGGTACAGACTCAGTGAGCACAGTCTGGCTATAGAGACCGGTCGTCACAGACAAACCTGGCTGCCCAGAGAGGACAGGCTGTGCTCACTCTGCTCCAGGGGAGAGGTAGAGACAGAGGTGCATTTCCTACTACACTGTGACAAATACTCAGACCTAAGAGCATATTTCTTTCCCAAAATTATAATTCAATACAAAGAATTTGAAACTATAAAAGATGAAGAAAAAATCTAATATTTATTGTGTGAAAAGCCAAAATGTGCAGTTTTGGCAGCCAAATATGTGTCCTCCTGCCACAACCTGAGGGACAGCCAGTGAAAAATGCAAAGTAATGTTGATAATATTTCCCATCTTGTTTTGTTTAGTCTTTCATACCAGGTCATGTGTCTTCTCAGTCACATTGACACTGGTCTACTACCAGGTCATGTGTCTTCTCAGTCATGTTGACACTGGTCTACTACCATTGCTTTAATGTATTGTTGTTCTGATTAATATTGTTGTTGTAGTTGTTGTTAATGGTAATCCTATGTCCACTACTACTATTATTATTACTGTTGGTCCCACCATTTATTTATATATAAATATATATATATTTTGTATATATATACATATATATTTTATTTTTATTTTTCGATATGTATACTTTGACAATGTAAGTAATAATGAACTTGCCATGTCAATAAAGTCAATTGAATTGAATTGAATTGAGAGAGAGAGAGAGAGAGAGAGAGAGAGAGAGAGAGACAGGAAAGTAGTGCACTCGGAAAACAAAGAAGAAAAAGAGTGAGAAGGAAAGACAAAGAGGGACGTATTCAAACACCACAGGTGAGCAGAGTTGACGAGGCGAGACAGGAGACATTCACTGCAATTACAGCTGACCTCACAGGTCTGCTGTAAAAGGAGGTACTTTAAGATTTGGCTGACCTGAGTTTGAGGACACTTCTCCTTTCAATGCATCTAACCATTCTGCCTCTCACAGTCATGCCAGTAAGTGAAGAGGAGGATGGATTCTCTACTTCTCTTTTGTTTGTGTTCTAGTTTCATTTCTCTTTTCTTTTATTCATGGTCATACTAAATACGAGGCATGGTACGTAATCTAGGAGAAGTGACTGGGAGAGATGAAAAAATTGTGAGGATTTCTAAGAGAAGGATTTTTAAGAGAAGGAAATCAATAATTGAGTCAGCTTTTTTCTGTGTGTTCTCATCCTAACAGAGTAATCATATTAAAAGAGAACAGATAAAGAGAAGCATTTCCCTCATCTATTTACACACAATATCCCATAATGACAAAGCAAAAACAGGTTTTAAGAAATGTTTGCAAATGTATTAAAAATAAAAACTGAATTACTTAATTATTCAGACCCTCTACTCAGTACTTAGTTGAAGCACCTTGGGCAGCGATTACAGCCTCGAGTCTTCTTGGGTATGATGCTTCAAACTTGGCACACCTGTATTTGGGGAGTTTCTACAATTCTTCTCTGCATATCCTCTCAAGCTCTGTCAGGTTGGATGGGGAGCGTCGCTGCACAGCTATTTTCAGGTCTCTCCAGATGTTAGATCAGGTTCAAGTCCGGGCTCAGGCTGGGCCACTCAAGGACATTCAGACACTTGTCTCAAAGCCACTCCTGCGTTGTGTTGGCTGCGCTTAGGGTTGATGTCCTGTTGGAAGGTGAACCTTCGCCCCAGTCTGAGGTCTTGAGTGCTCTGGAGCAGGTTTTCATCAAGGATCTCTCTGTACTTTGCTCCGTTCATCTTTCCCTCTATGATCCAGAATAGTCCCACAGTCCCTGCCGCTGAAAAACATCCCCGCAGCATGATGCTGCCATCACTATGCTTCACCGTAGGGATGGTGCCAGGTTTCCTCCAGACGTGACGCTTGGCATTCAGGACAAAGAGTTCAATCTTGGTTTCATCAGACCAGACAATCTTGTTTCTCATTGAGAGTCCTTTAGGTGCCTTTTGGCTAACTCTAAGCAGGCTGCCATGTGCCTTATACTGAGAAGTGGCTTCTGTCTGGCCACTTTACCATAACGGCTTAATTGGTGGAGTGCTGCAGAGATGGTTGTCTTTCTGGAAGGTTCTCCCATCTACACAAAGGAACTCTGGAGCTCTGTCAGAGTGACCATCGGGTTCTTGGTCACCTCCCTGACCAAGGCCAATTGCTCAGTCTTGGTGGTTCCAAATTTCTTTCATTTAAGGATGATGGAGGTTACTGTGTTCTTGGGGACCTTCAATGCTTCAGAAATGTTTTGGTACCCTTCTCAAGCTCTGTGCCTAGACATAATCCTGTCTCGGAGCTCTACAGACAATTCCTTTGACCTCTTGGCTTGGTTTTTTTCTCTGACATGCATTGTCAACACCGGGACCTTATATAAACAGGTGTGTGTAAATCAAATCAACTGAATTTACCACAGGTGGACTCCAATCAAGTTGTACAAATATCTCAAGGATGATCAATGGAAACAGGATGCACTTGAGCTCAATTTCGAGTCATATAGCAAAGGGTCTGACTACTTATGTAAATAAGGTATATCTGTTTTGTTTTTTTATAAATGTGCAAACATTTCTAAAAACCTGTTTTCACTTCGTCATTATGGGGTATTGTGTGTAGATTGATGAGGAAAAAATATGTATTTAAATCAAATTTAGAATAAGGCTGTAACATAACACAATGTGGAAAAAGGGAAGGGGTCTGATTACTTTCCAAATGCACTGTAAATATACGTACAAAACATTAGGACTACCTCCCTAATATTGAGTTGCACCCCCTCATTTGCCCTCAGAACAGCCTTAATTCGTTGGGGCATGGACTCTACAAAATGTCGAAAGTGTTCCACGGAGATAATAGCCCATGTTGACTCCAATGCTTCCCACAGTTTTGTCAAGTTAGCAGGATATCCTTTGGGTGGTGGACCGTTCTTGATACACATGGAAAACTGTTGAGAGTGAAAACCCCAGCAGCGTTGCAGTTCTTGTCACAATTCACTTGGTCAGGCTATGTCATGGAAAGAGCAGGTGTTCATAATGTTTTGTACACTCAGTGTATGTGTATATATACAGTACCAGTCAAAAGTTTGGACACACCTACTCATTCAAAGTAAAAATATATATATATGTTTTACTATGTTCTACATTGTTGAATAATAGTGAAGACATCATATTTTAGATTTCAGATTCTTCAAAGTAGCCACCCTTTGCCTTAATGACAGCTTTGCACACTCTTGGCATTCTCTCAACCAACTTCACCTGGAATGCTTTTCCAACAGTCTTGAAGGAGTTCCCACATATGCTGAGCACTTGTTGGCTGCTTTTCCTTTACTGTGCATTCTAACTCATCCCAAACCATCTCAATTGGGTTGAGGTCAGGTGATTGCGGAAGCTGCTCATCTGATGCAGCACTCATCACTCTCCTTCTTGGTCAAATAGCCCTTACCGGGCCCTCCTAGTGGCGAAGTGAACTAAGGCACTGCATCGCAGGGATATCTTTGTCCCATCGCACACGAGTGACTCCTGTGGAGGGCATGGCACAGTGCACGCTGATACAGTCGCCAGATGTACGGTGTTCCCTCCGACACATTGGTGCGGCTGGCTTCCGGGTTAAGTGGGCATTGTGTCAAGAAGCAGTGTGGCTTGGTTGGGTTGTGTTTCGGAGGATGCACGGCTGTCGACCTTCACCTCTCCCGAGTCTGTACGGGAGTTGCAGCGATGAAACAAGACTGTAGCTACCAATTGGATACCACAAAATTGGAGAGAAAAAGGGGTAAATATATATATCTCTCTCTCTATATATATATATGTAAACAATAGCCCTTACACAGCCTGGAGGTGTGTTGGGTCATTGTCCTGTTGAAAAACAAATGATAGTCCCACTAAGCACAAACCAGATGGGATGGAGTATCACTTCAGAATGCTGTTGTTGCCATGCTGGTTAAGTGTGCCTTGAATTCTAAATAATTCAAAGACAGTGTCACCAGAAAAGCACCACACACCATCACACCTCTTCCTCCATGCTTCATGGTGGTAATCACACATGCAGAGATCATCCGTTCACCTTCTCTGTCTCTCACAAAGACACGGCAGTTGGAACCAAAAATCTCAAATTTGGACTTATCAGACCAAAGGACAGATTTCCACCGGTCTAATGTCCATTGCTCGTGTTTCTTGGCCCAAGCAAGTCTCTTCTTATTATTGGTGTCCTTTAGTAGTGGTTTCTTTGCAGCAATTCGACCATGAAGGTCTGATTCACACAGTCTCCTCTGAACAGTTGATGTTGAGATGTGTCTGTTACTTGAACTCTGTGAAGCATTTATTTGGGCTGCAATTTCTAAGGCTGGTAACTCTAATGAACTTATCCTCTGCAGCAGAGGTAACTCTGGGTCTTCCTTTCCTGTGGCAGTCCTCATGAGAGTCAGTTTCATCATAGCGCTTGATGGTTTTTGCGACTGCACTTGAAGGAACTTTCAAAGTTCTTGAAAATTCCAGATTGACTGACCTTCATGTCTTAAAGTAAGGACGGACTGTTGTTTCTCTTTACTTATTTGAGCTGTTCTTGCCATAATATGGACTTGGTCTTTTACCAAATAGGGCTATCTTCTGTATACCACCCCTACCTTGTCACAACACAGCTGATTGGCTCAAATGCATTCAAAAGGAAATAAATTCCACAAATTAACTTTTAACAAGGCACCCCTTGTTAATTGAAATGCATTCCAGGTGACAAACTCATGAAGCTGGTTGAGAGAATGCCAAGAGTGTGCAAAGCTGTCATCAAGGCAAAGGGTGGCTACTTTGAAGAATCTCAAATATAACATATATTTTGATTTATGTACCACTTTTTTGGTTACTACATGATTCTATGTGTTATTTCATAGTTTTGATGTCTTCACTATTATTCTACAATGTCAGAAATAGTAAAAAATAAAGAAAAACCTTGAATTAGTAGATGTGTCCAAACTTTTGACTGGTACTGTATTTACAGGTAATATACATATAGAAGGATCAGATACACCTTTGGTACATTTCTAATACCAAGACACACAACTGCAACGTGTTTCGGCTGCTAGTCTTCTTCACGCACACACACACCCTGGTCCATGTGATTGCCTGTCCTGTCATCCCTGTCCCCATCTTGAGTGTAAATGATGATGTCTACTCAGAGCAAATACTACCCAGTCTGCCAGACAAACCTAGCAAACACACCCTATATCCTCCACTGTGTGTGTTGTGTGTGTGTCACCCCGAGATTAAGATGCTCTTCTCCCATGGCCACTGAAGCACAGCCAGCACGATTCCCTGTCATTTTTCTCTCCTCTTTCCATTTCAGCTCCAGACTCCAGGGTCACAGTTCACCTCTCTCTCTCTCTCTCTCTCTCTCTCTCTCTCTCTCTCTCTCTCTCTCTCTCTCTCTCTCTCTCTCTCTCTCTCTCTCAGTCTCTCTCTCTCTCGCTAGCTCATAATCAGATTGCTCTCAAGCTTATTTAGAAGAGAGAATCAATAGTTTTTTATCAGTTGTTGAGTTCTGTCAACTAGGTAACATTAGTCCACAGCCAAATCCTTTTGCATGCACACTGTACTTAGAGCGATAACACCTTGCAAAGGAGAAGAGTGTAGGTCAACATTGGGCTGCAGTGCCTAGATTTGATGGATGAATGGAACATTTTGAAGGGCCATTTGCCAAATCAAAAATAAATATAATTGAGTTAATAAAGCCTCATACAATGAACTAGTAACCGAAAGGTTGTAAGATCGAATCCCAGAGTTGACAAGGTAAAAATATGTCGTTCTGCCCCTGAACAAGGCAGTTAACCCACTGTTCCTAGGCCATCATTGAAAACAAGAATTTGTTCTTAACTGACTTGCGTAGTTAAATAAAGGTAAAATAAATCAATTTTAAAATACAAACATGGTCTCTTTTTTGTTTTCTTGAGTAAGGCAGCTCCAAAATGCAGGTGTTTCAGCCTAGCTCAGTGCTTTCTGTGGTGGTGGTGCAGCCAGCGGAAAATGTAGGGGTTCGTAATATTCTCTAGTTGTGCCGTGATTGGCTCAGTGTTCTGTCACTCATGGGGACACTACGTCACTGCCAAATCTATGGGTAGAGCTCGAAAATTCATGCCCCTTGGGTGCCATAGAGTTACATTAGAAGTGCCTATCCAAGAAGGCTCAAGGTCATTGGCCACAGATAAAATGACGTCAAAATGATAAATATTCAACATTGGCCTTGCCGTCAATCCAGCATGATTTTTGACACGCTCAAAACAACTGTTAACTCGGATCTAGGAAATCTGACTTCAGTGAGTTCAAACAACTGGGAACTCAGAAAAAAATTTGCTCCAACTGGGAAAATAGGTTTTGAACGGTCATCCAAGTCAGGAACTCGGGCCTCTTTCTAGAGCTACGACCTGCAGATCACTGACGTCATCATGATTCAACTTTGCTTTTTCAGAGTTCCCAGTCGTCTTGAAAGCACCATAAATCCAGAGAATGACAGACTTTGATGACAAAGTTTGATTACAAAATTTGCCCACGAAGGACCGCCGTGCCACCTTCCTGTTCAAGTGAGCACAGCACAACAAGGTGAGTCCAAAAATGTCTTGTATGCTGCTGCTAACATAATGTAATATGCCAAGGAGGTATGTATACTGTAGCTAAGAAAATAATACTAAGTGTATGTTGTGTAGTAAGCTGTTAGTAGCACATGTGCCTCACCCTGATAATTTTGTCTATGTTCCCCTCATAATTTCACCTACTGTTCTGACTTGGTGGTGCACATGTAGCCAATAACCTGTTTCAGAGAAATGTAATCATTGAATATTGTAAGAGCTTTCATTGTCTGCTTATATACCCCCTTTATTTATCCACGGTTCTGATTTGATGTACAGGGAGAACACTGTAAGAACGTGCCATGTTCTGAATACTCAGGCTGTACATTTCAAAAGTGCTGAACAAATAGTTATATTGACTAAGTCCGTCCTAGCTCGCTCATTAGTGTCTTATTCAAAATTACGGATTACCTCTTATCCGCTTCGTCCCCTTATGCCATAGTTTGTACATCTCAATAGTCATTAGAAACCACATTTGTTTAAGCAAGTCAGCTATTTCAGCTATGTTTTTTTTAAAGGCAGTAAATGAGGATGAATTAACTGTTTTGCTGCCAGACTAGGCTCTGCTGATAGCAGGTGTTATAGGTTAGCGTTTAGTGTTGTTTAGTTTAGTGTTTAGTGATGTATTGTGTAGTGATTGGCATGCAACCCCCCCCCCCCCCTCCAAAACAAATGGTTTGCCCCACCCAGATTTACATGCTAAAATCTCCACTTCCCTCATCACTTCAATCTTTTTGTGCCTGTGCCTGTGCCTCTGCCTGTGCCTGTGCCTGTGCCTGTGCCTGTGCCTGTGTGTGTGTGTGAATAATGGATGTGTGTGTCTGGCCAGCAGATGGTCAGATGGTCAGCCAGGCTCTCTCCTATTTAAGACATGCGGAGAGCACATCAATGCCTGACGGGGACAGCCATCAATTTGACCAGCCCTGATCATATCTCACACACACACACACACACAAACACAAACGCACACACACACACACCCCATGAGACATCCATTAACTCATCCCTACCTACCCTCTCACACCTGCCATAGGCCAGGACAAAGACTTTCAATTCCATTTCCCTTAATCTTCCCTTTTATTCCACCCAATTTCACCTTCTCCCACCCCATCTTCCACCCACCTCGCCCCCTTTTCCCCACACTATTCCATCCTTCTTTCCATCCCAACCACTGCCTTTCCTCTACTCCTTTGACTTTGTATCCCAAACCCTATCACTCTTTGTTACAGTGTGTCTACAGTGCCTTGCAAAAGTATTCATCCCTCTTGGAGTTTTTCCTTTTTTGTTGCAATACAACCTGTAATTTAAATGGATTTTATGTCATGGACGTACACAAATAGTCCAAATTGGTGAAGTGAAATGAAAAAAATTCAACAAAATAAAAAAACAACGGAAAAGTGGTGCGTGCACATGTACAGTTGAAGTCGGAGGTTTACATACACCTTAGCCAAATACATTTAAACTCAGTTTTTCACAATTCCTGACATTTAATCTTAGTAAAAAGTCTCTGTCTTAGGTCAGTTAGGATCACCACTTTATTTTAAGAATGTGAAATGTCAGAATAATAGTAGAGAGAATTATTTATTTCAGCTTTTATTTCTTTCATCACATTCCCAGTGGGTCAGAAGTTTACATACACTAAATTTGTATTTGGTAGCATTGCCTTTCAATTGTTTAACTTGGGTCAAATGTTTCGGGTAGCCTTCCACAAGCTTCCCACAACAAGTTGGGTGAATTTTATCCCATTCCTCCTGACAGAGCTGGTGTAACTGAGTCAGGTATATAGGCCTCCTTGCTCGCACACGCTTTTTCAGTTCTGTCCACAAATGTTCTATAGGATTGAGGTCAGGGCTTTGTGATGGCAACTCTAATACGTTGACATTGTTGTCCTTAACATCTTATGGCTGCAGTGGCAGTATTGAGTAGCTTTGATGAAAGGTGCACAGAGGTGCCCATAGTAAACTGTCTGCTCCTCAGTCCCAGTTGCTAATATATGCATATTATTATAGAAAACACTCTGATGTTTCTAAAACTGTTTGAATGATGTCTGTGAGTATAACAGAACTCATATGGCAGGCAAAAACCTGAGAAAAAATCCAAACAGGAACTGGGAATTCTGAGGTTGTTCGATTTTCGACACAGCCCCTACAGATCACACAGTGGGATATGGATGAGTTTGCACTCCCTACGGCTTCCACTAGATGTCAACAGTCTGTAGAACCTTGTCTGATGCCTCTACTGTGTAGTGGGGCTGAAGGCGCCAGGAAATAGTCAGGTCTACCATGATCTGGCCATGCTCTGACCATGCGCGTTCACATGAGAGGGAGCTCTGTTCCGTCGCATATCTGAAGTCAATGTAATTCTCCGGTTGAAACGTTACTGAAGATTTATGTTAAAAACATTCTAAAGATTGATTCAATACATCGTTTGACATGTTTCTACTGACTGTTACGGAACTTTTTGACATTTCGTCAGCTTTTAGTGAACGTGCTTTCTGACTTTGGATTTGTTTACCAAACACGCTAACAAAAATAGCTATTTGTACACAAATGATGGACATTACCGAACAAAACAAACATTTCTTGTGGAAGTGGGAGTCCTGGGAGTGCATTCCGACGAAGATCAGCAAAGGTAAGTGAAGATTTTTAATGCTTTATGAGTTTTGTTGACTGCACAATTTGGCGGGTAACTGTATGGCTTCCTTTTGTGGCTGAACGCTGTTCTGAGATTATTGAATATTGTGCTTTTGCCGTAAAGCTTTTTGAAATCTGACACAGCGGTTGCACCTCTAACGAGCCTCTACCCCGGGTCCGGGATCACCCCCCACCCCCCCACACACTGATTAGCATAGCTAGCATAGCTTCACAAGTAGATAGTAGCATCTAAATATCATTAAATCACAAGTCCAAGACACCAGATGAAAGATACAGATCTTGTGAATAAAGCCACCATTTCAGATTTTTTAAATGTTTTACAGGGAAGACAAAATATGTAAATCTATTAGCTAAACACGTTAGCAAAATACACCACTTTTCTAACTCCATCAGTTTCTTACTACTTCAGGTGCTATCACCAATTCGGCTAAACTAAGATATTGATAGCCACTAACCAAGAAAAAACCTCTTCAGATGACAGTCTGATAACATATTTATGGTATAGGATAGGTTTTGTTAGAAAAAAGTGCATATTTCAGGTAGAAATCACAGTTTACAATTGCACCGACCATCACAAGACGACTAGAATTACTATAAAGAGCAACGTGTATGACCAATTTACTCTTAATAAAACATTTCATAAGAATAGACAAAGCATAGCAATGGAAAGACCCAGATCTTGTGATTCCAGACAATATTTCAGATTTTCTAAGCGTTTTACAGCGAAAACACAATAAATCGATAAGTTAGCATACCACATGTGAAAACGTTACCAGAGCATCGATTCCAGCCAAAGAGCGCTATAACGTAATCACCGCCAAAATATATTAATTTTTTCACTAACCTTCTCAGAATTCTTCCGATGACACTCCTGTAACATCATTTTACAACATACATATACAGTTTGTTCGAAAATGTGCATATTTAGCCATACAAAACCGTGGTTATACAATGGAAATAGTCACAACTCAAGCATCAAAATGAGGGACGTCAGCTTTCAGAGTGATCTAGTTTAATCGAAAGCTAATCATATACTTGACTAAAAAATACAGGGTTGACAGGAATCGAAAGACAAATTAGTTCTTAATGCAACCGCTGACTTACATTTTTAAAATTATCCTTACTTTTCAATACAGGGTTCGCCAAGTGAAGCTATACCAAACAAAATGGCGAAATATGCGTTTAAAATATTTCGACAGAACAACGATTTATCATATTAAATATTGCTTACTTTGAGCTGTTCTTCCATCAGATTCTTGGGCAATGTATCCTTTCTATGTTATAAACTTCTTTTGGTCGATAGATGTCCTCTGTCCTTCGAAATGTCCACTAACAACGACCGAGACCCCGAAACGTTCCCAAAGCTTAAAAGTGCACGACAAAGAAATTCCTCAGAATCGCACTAAACGGATATAAATTGCTATAAAACGGTTCAAATTAACTACATTATGATGTTTTTTTAAGAACAAGTGTATCTTTAATTATATGTAAAACATGTATCTTTCATCAAAGTTTATGATGAGTATTTATGTTATTTGACGTGGCTCTCTGCAATTTCTCCGGATATTTTGGAGGCATTTCTGAACATGGCGCCAATGTAAACTGAGGTTTTTGGATATAAATATGAGCTTTATCAAACAAAACATATATGTATTGTGTAACATGAAGTCCTATGAGTGTCATCTGATGAAGATCACCAAAGGTTAGTGATTCATTTTATCTCTATCTCTGCTTTTTGTGACTCAAGTCTTTGGCTGGAAAAAATGACTGTTTTTCTGTGATTTTGCGGTGACCTAACATAATCGTTTGTGGTGCTTTCGCTGTAAAGCCTATTTGAAATCTGACACTTTGGTGGGATTAACAACAAGATTATCTTTACAATGGTATAAGATACATGTATGTTTGAGGAATTTTAATTATGAGATTTCTGTTGATTGAATTTGGCGCCCTGCACTTTCACTGGCTGTTGTCATATCATCCTGTTAATGGGATTGCAGCCATAAGAAGTTAAGCCATTTTGTCGCAACTTTTGAAGTATGCTTGGGGTGATTGTCAATTTGGAAGACCCATTTGCGAACAAGCTTTAACTTCCTGACTGATGTCTTGAGATGTTGCTTCAAAATATCCACCTAATTTTCCTCCTCATGATTCTATCTATTTTGTGAAGTGCACCAGTCCCTCCTGCAGCAAAGCACCCCCACAACATGATGCTGCCACCCCCGTGCTTCACGGTTGGGATGGTGTTCTTCGGCTTACAAATGTATATATATAAAAATATAGAAAGAATATGGCACCACAACAAACCTTTCAAGAGAGGGCCGCCCACCAAAACTCATGGACCAGGCAAGGAGGGCATTAATCAGAGAGGCAACAAAGAGACCAAAGATAACTCTGAAGGAGCTGAAAAGCTCCACAGCGGAGATTGGAGTATCTGTCCATAGGACCACTTTTAGCCGTACACTCCACAGAGCTGGGCTTACGGAAGAGTGGCCAGAAAAAAGCCATTGCTTAAAGAAAGAAATAAGCAAACACATGTGGTGTTCGCCAAAATGCATGTGAGAGACTCCCCAAACATGTGGAAGAAGGTACTCTGGTCAGATGAGACTAAAATTGAGCTTTTTGGCCATCAAGGAAAACACTATGTCTGGCGCAAACCCAACACCTCTCATCACCCCGAAAACCCCATCCCCACAGTGAGGCATGGTGGTGGCAGCATCATGCTGTGGGGATGTTTTACATCGGCAGGGACTGGGAAACTGTTCAGAATTGAAGGAATGATGGATGGCACTAAATAATTGGGAAATTATTGACGGAAACCTGTTTCAGTCTTCCAGATATTTGAGACTGGGACGGAGGTTCACCTTCCAGCAGGACAATGACCATAAGCATACTGCTAAAGCAACACTCGAGTGGTTTAAGGGGAAACATTAAATGTCTTGGAATGGCCTTGTCAAAGCCCAGACTTCAATCCAATTGAGAATCTGTGGTATGACTTAAAGATTGCAGTAAACCAGCGGAACCCATTCATCTTGAAGGAGCTGGAGCAGTTTTGCCTTGAAGAATGGGCAAAAATCCCAGTGGCTAGATGTGCCAAGCTTATAGAGACATACCCCAAGGGACTTGCAGCTGTAATTGCTGCAAAAGGTGGCTCTACAAAGTATTGACTTTGGGAGGGTGAATAGTTATGCACGCTCAAGTTTTCAGTTTTTTGTCGTATTTCTTGTTTGTTTCACAAAAAAACGATTTAGCATCTTCAAAGTGGTAGGCATGTTGTGTAAATCAAATGACATAAACCCCCCAAAAATCTATTTTAATTCCAGATTGTAAGGCAACAAAATAGGAAAAATGCCAAGGGGGGTGAATACTTTCGCAAGCCACTGTATATGGGAGCTAGGACCATAAAACTGCAGCAGGCAAATTCCCCGTTCAGCAATAAATCTGAATCTCAGTCAGCACCTAAATCAGCACCTACCTACACCCTACCCACTATCGCTCTCCCCTAGCACCCTACCCTCAGCACCATACCCCAGCACCATACAGCGTCCTCTCCCTTTCTCCCCTACCCATAGCACCCTAACCTTATCCTCTGCTACTCCTAACACCCATCCCACAAGCCTGTGCGCCATCCCTGACCCGTGGAGTGACATGCGCTAACCCAGACTCTCATTCAAACACAGTCAACCGATGCACAGCCACACTCTTTTTTCACTCTTCACACACAATTGCCCTCTTTCCCTCTATACCTCAGCTCGCTCGAGTCTCCCTTAATCCTACACGCCCCCCTTTTCCTCCCTCAACTGAAAGCCACCCCCTCCTCTTACTCCTTCCCCCTCTCCTTGTCCAGCTCTCCTTTCCCCCTCTCGTTCCACTCTAAAGGTTTCTCTAATCTCTCATTGCCAAAACGGAAAACCCTCCACTCCATCCCTCTCCTTTTCCTCTGTTTCTATTCTTGACATTCGTCCCACGCCCCCTTTCCTCCCTTCCTCTTCTCTCCTCCATCTGAGGTTGTTTTCTCCAGACTCCAAAGAACACAGTGGCCACTGTGTGTGTCTGTCTGAGCCATTACCTTTCACGCCTGCTTGCCCCCGGCCTGCTGCATGGCTGAATGGCAGAGGTCAAAGGGCACTCTCCTCTGTGGGACACCATATTTAATTCATCATCACTGAGCAGCTCTGTGTGTGTGTGTGTGTGTGTGTGTGTGTGTGTGTGTGTGTGTGTGTGTGTGTGTGTGTGTGTGTGTGTGTGTGTGTGTGTGTGTGTGTGTGTGTGTGTGTGTGTGTGTGTGTGTGTGTGTGTGTGTGTGTGTGTGTGTGCGTGCGTGCGTGCGTGCGAGACAGAGAGTGAGAGGGAGAGCAAGAAAGACTGAAAGAAGAGAGAGAGAGAGAGAGAGAGAGAGAGAGAGAGAGAGAGAGAGAGAGAGAGAGAGAGAGGTGAACCATGTAACTGTGTGTATGAGTCATTATTGCTTTGAATAAGTGGTCTAGTCACATCTGCTTGCCTTGTCTTCTACTTTCCTATATGAACATATGCCGTATGTGTTTGGGTGTGTGTGTCTACATGTGGTCAACTGACATATCATGGTTTGAAGTGCACTATATAGGGAATAGGGTGCCATTTAGGACACAGTCAGTATGTCCGGAGGAAGATGTAATTCACTTCAAACCTACTGTATTTATACAGACCATTACATCAATGTGAGTTTACATACATCCTCCTTAAATAAAACTTAATCCTATGTGCTGTATGCCTAGTTTATCATTTGCTTTGTTATACTGTATACACTTTCATGCCATTTCTGCTCATCGTATAAGGCACTCAAGCATGTTTTTGACAGAGATCCTATAACAAAATGCTGCAGTTTTAAGCCTTGGGCTGTTACCGTATATAAATACCCCCTAACGTCTGCAATCGACTCTGTTTGATACCGCTATGACCTCTCACCCTCTGTAAATGTGTGCGTGGTGATCTAGCCTCATCTTTCAACGTATCTCTCAGACATATCATTGCCTTGAGCAGATCTGCACCGGGCGCTATAAACACACAGACAGAGCAAGGGTGCTGTGTTCTTCCGTTAACTTCCACTAGTGAGACTGCATTCTCCCTGCAGCAAGGCTCAATCCCTGAACCCTTACAGCGAGAACAGCTTAAAAAAAATTTTGAGAAGAGACAAGAGACAATAACTCCTTGGTACTTAGCCTTGCTTTGCTGAACAAGCCTCAATGAAATAGAAATAGAACTACCTAAGTATTTACTACAAGAATCTGGGTCAAAACCCCTAGCTGTGTCTTCACACTTTTCTGCAAGAATCTTACAAACAAAGAACCCTGACTGTCTTCAAATATCAACCCCAAAAAAAGTATCTTCAAACCCTGCAGGTATATGTTGCCCTTAAACCCAGATCTACTATCAGCTTACCTTCCTCAGATGCTAGTTTTAACCATTAGGGAAAAAACTGAAAACTGACCTTGGATCAGCGACCAGGGACAACTCCTATTCTATTTCATGCAGTACCCACTATCCTACAGAATAAACACAGTATTTCATTGCTCTGAGTGAATGTGTAGATGGAGCTAGATTCTTGAGTGGATGCAGTAGTGTGTGTGTGTGTGTGTGTGTGTGTGTGTGTGTGTGTGTGTGTGTGTGTGTGTGTGTGTGTGTGTGTGTGTGTGTGTGTGTGTGTGTGTGTGTGTGTGTGTGTGTGTGTGTGTGTGTGTGTGTGTGTGTGATGTAGCTCACTAGGGTGCGAGAGCTCCACTCAATACAGTACTGATTTAGTACTGAGGCAATCTGACATCGAACATCATGCATAGCTCTCCGTAATGGCTGTGAGATTTTGAGGCTCCTTGACCTGTAGGAAAGGCTCTCATTTTTCTTTTACTTTTAGGGAACTGTCCCTTTTAATTACACTTTTTGTTTAACTGTCCGTTTAACTGCAGGCACTTCTAGGCAATAGAGATGTACAGAGAGAGTAACATCTCATCAGTCCTCTATAGAGTCCCACGGTGGAGGTGTCATAATACCCATAAAACCTAGCAGTCAAACAGGGAAATGGTTCCAATTGTATCTTGGATTGAGCAAACCTTCCCATATAATTCTGATAACTCCATGAAAGACATAACTCTACCATTTCAATTTACAATATAATTTAAAAACTAAATACGCTCTTCAAACATCTTTTCCATAGTGTGGCACATCATTTAATTGTCAGACATTTTTTCTGTTACTGCAAGTTAGTGCTAGTTTGACCACCAGAGGGCATCTTTAAAAATCATTTGATAGTCTTCCATATTGGCATTACCAGAGACAGGGAGGGCACGCGGGAGACCGGGGTTCAATTCCCCGACAGGGAGGAATGAGTTTGCCGTTCTTGTAAATAAGAATGTGTTCTTAACTGATTCCATATGTGTTATTTCAATGTGGGGATCTCATGCGTGGTAATAACTACAGTACATGTATATAGGACTTGCATCCTTGGCACAATAAAGGTATTATATTCTACTCAATCCATAGGTTTCATTAATGCCATTCAGACTTGAAGTTGATACAACAACTATGATAGCTGAGGTTCATAGATAGGTTCTGAACTAATATTAATTCCAAACATTTTAGGGTCCATACACAGATCGGCTACATACTGTAGCTAGCTACACATCCATAGGCATACAGTTATTTTGATCCTCCACTACACAATAAGCAAATAAATAGTTAGCTAGCTATGTTACTTCAGCTGCATTGCATGGCAAAGCAAGTTCACACAATTGTACATTCAATTTGCAGTAAATGCTTCAGCAAGCTAGATTCTTTACATCCACTGTTTCCCAAGACGACAGCCTGGTTTGCTGGTTTTCTCAGGAGTCCCTAAAACATTAAACAACATGAATTACAATGTTATACTCATGTCATTACTCCAGCTAGCTAGCTGGCTAATGTTAGCTAGTCAGCTAACTTGCTAAATATCAATTTTCGTAAATTAACTTTATGACAAAAGATATGCACAATCATTTGTCTCTACGTTAACTAACATATTCCTCTCAATTGTACATGTTTTGCTTGACTCGTTATGATGTTATAACTACTTACATTTGCTTCCACTGTAATGTTTTGTCAGCCATCTTTGCTGAAGAAAGTCACCAGGGACGGGTGGATTGTGTCAAATGCGTCATTGGAACCAATCGATATGATTGGTCATATAAAAACCTTGGGACCCAAATGCATAATGAATGCTCTAACTCCCCCTTGTGGTGGTCTGGAGCAATGAAACGGTGACGCTTGGTACCTCTAAGTCCCACGGTGTAAGCTCGCAACTTTTAAAGGAGGAACCACTGTACAATTTTGTTTACATTTTTAGCACATTTGGAAATGATTTGGATTACTGTTTGAGGAAAATAAATGACAGCTAAACCTCTCTAGACAGGAACCTCAGGTCTCTCTCCCTATCCTTGTCCTCTTACCGAGACATCCTGCATCAGCTCCTACCTCATTCAGTGCATTCAGAATAGGCAACCTGTCTGAACACTACCCGACAGTGAGATACAGTGTGTTTGACACAGAATTCCTTGCTAGAACTGTACATGCTCCAGGCAGAACACATAACATTTAAGACCTTTCAATGTCTGTAAATGTGGCTCAAGTCTGATGACAAAAGTTGCTGAAGGAACTACTGTACCATAGCTAAAGTCCATGTCTCTGTCGTATTCTGTCACAGTGGTATGTTTACAGTCAGCAGGGAGGTACAACTATCACGTTACCAGGTCGGAAATGTTTTATTTGCCTTCTTCAGTGAGAATGGGTTTTGTATTACTGTGTCTTTTTAAAGGTGCAAAATGCAGGAATCGCTCCACCATTTCCTGACTGTCAATGTTCTAATAGTTTGTCGAATTTCAGTTTGTGACAGAACAAGCACTCAGAGTGTAGATAATCATTGTACCATCTAAAACGCTGTGAAATATATTATCAATTACCAAAAATATTGTAAACTCAGCAAAAAAGAAACGTTCTCTCATTGTCAACTGTGTTTGTTTTCAGCAAACTTAACGTGTAAATATTTGTATGAGCATAACTAGATTCAACAACTAGGACATAAACTGAACAAGTTCCACAGACATGTGATTAACAGAAATTGAATAATGTGTCCCTGAAGAAAGGGGGGGTCAAAATCAAAAGTAACAGTCAGTATCTGGTGTGGCCACCAGCTGCATTATGTACTGCAGTGCATCTCCTCCTCATGGACTGCACCAGATTTGCCAGTTCTTGCTGTTAGATGTTACCTCACTCTTCCACCAAGGCACATGCAAGTTCCCGGACATTTCTGGGGGGAATGGCCCTAGCCCTCACCCTCTGATCCAACAGGTCCCAGACGTGCTCAATGGGAATGATATCCGAGCTCTTCGCTGGCTATGGCAGAACACTGACATTCCTGTCTTGCAGGAAATCAAGCACAGAACGAGCAGTATGGCTGGTGGCATTGTCATGCTGGAGGGTCACCACATGAAGGAGGAGGATGTCTTCCCTGTAACGCACAGCGTTGAGATTGCCTGCAATGACAAAAAGCTCAGTCCGATGATAGTGTGACACACCGCCCCAGACCATGACGGACCCTCCACCTCCAAATCGATCCCGCTCCAGAGTACAGGCCTCGGTGTAACGCTCATTCCTTCGACAATAAACGCGAATCCGACCATATCACCATACAAAACCGCGACTTGTCAGTGAATAACTATTTTTGCCAGTCCTGTCTGGTCCAGCAACAGTGGATTTGTGCCCATAGGCGACATTGTTGCCGGTGATGTCTGGTGAGGACCTGCCTTACAAGAGAGAGTCCAGCCTCTCTCAGCTTATTGCGGACAGTCTGAGCACTGATGGAGGGATTGTGCATTCCTGGTGTAACTCGGGCAGTTGTTGTTGCCATCCTGTACCTGTCCTGCAGGTGTGATGTTCGGATGTACCGATCCTGTGCAGGTGTTGTTACATGTGGTCTGCCACTGCGAGGATGATCAGCTGTCCATCTTGTCTCCCTGTAGCGCTCTTAGGCGTCTCACAGTACGGACATTGCAATTTATTGCCCTGGCCATATCTGCAGTCCTCATGCCTCCTTGCAGCATCCCTAAGGCACGTTCATGCAGATGAGCAGGGACCCTGGCCATCTTTATTTTGGTGTTTTTCAGAGTCAGTAGAAAGGCCTCTTAAGTGTCCTAAGTTTTCATAACTGTGACCTTAATTGCCTACCGTCTGTAAACTATTAGTGTCTTAACGACCATTCCACAGGTGCATGTTCATTAATTGTTAATGGTTCATTGAACAAGCATGGGAAACAGTGTTTAAACCCTTTACAATGAAGATCTGTGAAGTTATTTGGATTTTTACGAATTATCTTTGAAAGATGGTCCTGAAAAAGAGACGTTTCTTTTTTTGCTGAGTTTATTTTCAACCGAAAGTAAAAGATGCAAAAACAAAACTTAAGAACGGGAAGCATAGAAATATCGCAAATAGACCCGATCTACCGCTTACTTGACTTGCTTTCAATGATCTATAACTGACATTTCTGTGAATTTGGTCACGTTTCCCCAAAAGTTACATATTGTAGCTTTAAATTAACAACAGTATTTTTTGGGAGAACCGTCATCAAGTTCTTTCTGGAAATAAAATTATGAAATTAAATGGGGAATGGAGAATGCTGACCACCTCCATTTCCGTCCCCTGTGTCTAGTGTGCATGCTGAGGACTATGGTTGGTGAGAGGGGGCTAGGCCAAGGCCCAACAAATGCCAGGCAGTATTAACCACATTCTCTCTGATACACTGTTACCCATCAGACATCCTGTTAGTCCCCACATCCTGTAGAGCTCTCATCTAAGACACACACACACCCTCAGCCCAGCTCTGCCCTCAGCTCAGCTGCGGGACTACATCATGGCCTATTCTTAGCAGGCCACTCGCTCATTCAGGAGGACAAAAGCAGCGTTTAGCCACTCACCATCCATCGTGCTATCAGAATGAGTCAGTGCGCGAGTGTGTGTGTGTGTGTGTCAGCCTGAAGCAAGTCCCATGTTTCTCTGTAGTGCTCTTTGTGGCGTGAAACTCCTTGGATGTGTCTGTAAAAACACTTCATAAAATGCCAAAGAGCCTGTTCATGTTAGACACAGTTGCTGGTTGTTTTACACAACATAGCTGCTGCATGATTCACCGCGCTACGGTCTGGGAGGTACTAGTACGCTAAGGAAAGGAACAAGTCTGGCATTTCCGTTCATGCAGAAAAAGGATGTAGCCGGAAACCCACAAGAATCCAAATCTGTTAAATCCGACCCAATCCAGTGTTTCCCACAAGCACATGGAGTAGCCAGCCAAATAGAAAAAGTAGCCAGCCAGGATCCCCCAAGCGCCATATGATCAAAAAATGCTTGTGTAACAATTGACACACATATTTCTTCTTAAATAATCCTGCAAGAGTCTTCTGACTTCCACTGGCTTTAAGCTTCCTTTTAAGAGGCATTGTCTCAGCTATCTGCAATAAAGGTATGATTGAATACATTTTATACGAACAAATTCTTATTTACAATGACGGCCTAGTCCGGCAAAGCCCTAACCCGGACGACACTGGGCCAATTGTGTGCCGCCCTACAGGACTCCCAATCACAGCTGGTTGTGATACAGCCTGGAATCGAACTAGGTCTGTAGTGACACTTGTTGCACTGAGATGCAGAGCCTTAGACCGCTGCGCCACTCGGGAGCCAAGAATAAAGCAAGTGTTAATCATGGGCTTTGCTACACAGAAAGCAGCAGTTCCACTGTCAACACTTTGATTCAATCACTAGACGTGTATCAACATCTTTGATAATACCATACAAGTATCATTAGCTTTTAAAACAATTCAATCCTTTCTTTTATCACGTTTTGGACCAGAGTGAGGCGCTCTCTCCACTAGTCTACCTATTGTTCCTGCA
Source organism: Salvelinus alpinus (assembly GCF_045679555.1). Taxonomy (NCBI): domain Eukaryota; kingdom Metazoa; phylum Chordata; class Actinopteri; order Salmoniformes; family Salmonidae; genus Salvelinus; species Salvelinus alpinus. The sequence goes on from NC_092108.1 coordinate 37,593,002, forward strand.
GTGAGGAGGATTCACCATCTTCATCAAAGTTTTTCATCATTTATCTGCAGATAATCACCAAAAACCCTGCCAGTATGCATATTAGGGTGTCAAATGAACAGCTCTCTTACCGATGCGATTCAGGAGGGTACTAACAAGTCACTCACTTTAAAGTCGCTGTCTGGCAAGTCCTGATGGACTTCATATCAAAAACACAAATGAGAACATTAGTTTACTTGTCCCGATGCGATACTATGGATACATAACTACGTTGTATGATTTCTGAATGGTAAGGATGTATGAGATCGACTTTATTCAGTCAGTCAAAATAAATGAATGTGCCAGAAAGCAACAGGCTAAGTGGATTTCGACTCACCGTTACCATAAATGGAACGTGCAAATTGAGGCACACAGACGATGTAGGAGCATCATGCTCCCCTCCCTCGGTGTCAAGAAATGTGACTGCAACCACAGCGTACACAACACACACCCAGGTACCGGGAGCCCTGTTATCGCTCACTCTGTGACTGACAGGCACCTAGACTATCAATAGATCGCTAGAAGATGCATAGCGGGAGAGGGCTCGGCTGACTTCTTTTTTCTGACTTGGCAAATTGTTTTAAAAAAAAGTACATTTAAGTGGAAAAAGTACCCGGCTGAAAATGTGTATGTACCCGGCTGTACAGTCGACAGCCGGTGCTAGTGACCTTCGCTCCTCTTTAGCCCGCTTCCTCCCCTGGATAACTGTATCATTACACTGAAGCATTACTGTTGCATTATAACTGTCTTATCCCCTATAGCCTCTATTGAAGTGATCTGGGCTGGCTTTCACTGGCTTAAGTGGACCCATTATGTAATTAAGTCATTATGAACGGGGATGGGATGGATAAAAATGAACACTGCAATAGGGATCACACTACTCTACTACGCTGCTGTAGTTCTATGGTATGGCTGGCTGTCTGTCTGGGGAAAGACAGTACTGTAGATGCTGGGGATGACATTGATCGACTCATTGGGCTACGGAGACGAAGGCAAATCAAAGGGTATTTGTACTGGGTTTATACAGTTCCTTGGCTTGCATTATCAAATGGCATAACCATTTAGCCCCCCTAGAATGGTATTGCTAACCATTTACACCTAAAGTGGTTGGGGAAACAATGAACCAGAGAAGATTGAAAATTATAAACATGGAGCGAAGGTAACCATGGACACAGTACATAGGAGTCCTATAAGGATGTTACTCACCCCAGATGCAGGGTAGGCCGTCCAGCCTAGCTCAGCCGTAGCCACCCGTGTGTCCATCAGCGTTTCTACACAAGAAAGAGAGAGAGAGAGAGAGAGAGAGAGAGAGAGAGAGAGAGAGAGAGAGAGAGAGAGAGAGAGAGAGAGAGAGAGAGAGAGAGAGAGAGAGAGAGAGAGAGAGAGAGAGAGAACCAGGTTAGTCAGATATAAAACAAAGTATGTTCTCATACATTCTCACTCCTGTCCCATGGTTGAAGTTAAGCCATGAATGAGCACTTTGATGAGTTTTACTGCGGAAATGACCAGAGCTCTGTTCCAGAAAAGAACACCCGATGACAGAAAGTAAATGGACCTGCTCGACTTATCCTCAATTTACACTTCTCTTCTGTTTGGAAAAAGAGAGACATAGAACAAAGAGTAGCATTGCTCTATTGGAGTGGAATGTTGAGGACCAGTAGATTCTAGCACTAGAGTGCTGAACATTATCTCACTGTGGGTGTGTCTCTGTCTGTCTCTGCGTGTGAGTGTGAGTGTGAGTGTGAGTGTGAGTGAGTGTGAGTGTGAGTGTGAGAGTGTGAGTGTGAGTGTGAGTGTGAGTGTGAGTGTGAGTGTGAGTGTGAGTGTGTGAGTGTGAGTGTGAGTGTGAGTGTGAGTGTGAGTGTGAGTGTGAGTGTGTGTGTGTGTGTGTGTGTGTGTGTGTGTGCTGAGTGCTGCGCTCTGTGCCATTGTTTACCCAGCGTGATATCTCCCATCACTGTAGAGGGCTCTCCACAGCCGGCCAGGCCATTTCCACTCACATGTTTACTTAAGAAACACCAATAGAGCACTGACAGCCTGCTAGCCTGGCCAGAGAGAACACACTCTGGCCATAGTTCACAGCACATACTGTATGGAACACTGGTCACCCAGTGGTACTTTGTGTTGGAACAATAGTGTGCACTAACCCCGTGGGTCTCAAAGACCAGGGTTTGTGACCACTGGTACAGAACAACCAAAAGGTGAAGAGAGACACACCCACTCACCTACTCGCCACGTGTCATTATGTCAAATCAGTTTGCATTACTACAAAACAAATGAATTGCCTACTCCCACATCTGGCCTTAATGGCCATGTACTCTTATAATCTCCACCAAAAGGATTGGTATCCCCCTCTCACTCTCTACCTCCCCCCTCTCCCCCTCGCTCTCACCCTAACTCACCGGGACACCCCGCAGACATATAGACCTGGCACCAGTCCTGAGGCATTTGTCAGCCCGTGTTGATTCATATCTGCAGCGTTGGCACGCCGTCAGTGTCACTAAAAGCTGATATTGTTCCAGGTAAGAGAAGGCGTCTTGTAGGAAGTCACCCAAACAATAGTTTGCCATCTTGGTATATCTGGTGCCAACTGCCAAGGACCCAATTGTGTTTGTTGTCTGAAGAAATTAAAGGGGTGAGAATATACCAGGAAAATGTGATTTCGGGAAGATGTGATTTCGGGAAGATGTGATTTAGGGAAGATGTGATTTTGGGGAGATGTGATTTCGGGATGATGTGATTTCGGGGAGATGTGATTTCGGGAAGATGTGATTTCGGGGAGATGTGATTTTGGGAAGATGTGATTTCGGGAAGATGTGATTTCGGGGAGATGTGATTTCGGGAAGATGTGATTTCGGGAAGATGTGATTTCGGGGAGATGTGATTTCGGGAAGATGTGATTTCGGGGAGATGTGATTTCGGGAAGATGTGATTTCGGGAAGATGTGATTTCGGGGAGATGTGATTTCGGGAAGATGTGATTTCGGGAAGATGTGATTTCGGGGAGATGTGATTTCGGGAAGATGTGATTTCGGGGTTGATCTAGGGACGGAAACACACACTTAAACTGATCAGACTTATTTTACTGACCTCAACAAATCCTAACACGATTCTTTAGTCTAAACCATATCTTATGTCACGTCTCCTAACTGATTGTGAAATACTGTTGGTGAAAAATTGTGAGAATAGCATAGTGCAGTTGATTGATGGGTGAGCAGAAGACAGTAGAGGGTGGTTTCAGTGTCAATCTCCTCCTCCCTGACAGAAACTGTCCACAGAGCACCAAACCAATTAGCCCTGGTGGTGATACAGCTAAAGGCTTCTGCTGTGGTACTACTGTAGTGCACGCACACACACACGCACACACACACGCACACGCACACACCAATCTCACATGTTCTTTTGCGCTGACAGCCTTGCTCACACTGGGTTTCCATCAGGCAATTTCTCCTCAGATAAAGCTTTGGTCTGTCACCACTGTCTGCTTGTTTTGTCTGTCTGTCTGTCTGCCTGTCTGTCTGTCAAGACTGATGGAGCTTTACGCACCAGCCACCAGGCTCTGTCATGGGGCCTGCATCCATGGGCTTGCTCAGGGGAAATCACTGAGGCTTTAGTCAAACCCCAAGGGGATTGGAAAAGCCATTTCCCCTTTCCTTTTGAAGAGGGAGGGAGGGGTTGGGAGTGGAGGGGGTAGTGAGGCAGGGAAAGGCAGGGATGGGAGAGGAAGGAGAGAGAAATGAGTGAGGAGGGGAGACTGAGGATTTGAAACGGAGGGAGGTAGGGCAGGGGGAAAGGTCGAAGGCCCATGGGGGGACCCATCGTGTCATGTGGCTAGCCCCCATTAGCAGAGTCTCAGTGTGACAGATGAGTGAATGAGGGACGCTACAAGGACATTAGAAGATGGGCTGGACTGAGGTCCCATGGGGTGAGGAGAGAGAGTGGGCCCTCCTTATGCCACAGCTCAGGCACCTGTCCACTGCTCATCCCTCTGTGGTTTGACAAAGGTGATCTAATAATGGAGAATATCGAATTGAAATGTTCAATGTCGCATGAAAGTGCTACAATGCACACTTGCTCGCTAAACGTCCCAATGTAGCGAGACCTATGTCCCAATTCTCTAACATGGCATCCCAGACTCCTCTTCTTTTCCTTATGTCATAACCGCTCATATACTACAGCATGAGGTGAGTGGATTGACATATATTTAATCATAATTGTTTCCACATTGCTGTTACCAAGCTGTTGGGATATCCTAAAGGCTAAGATATCCGGCGATACCTCCCCATTCCCTGCCAGTGCCAGCCCTGTCCCTGGCCCAGGTCCTTTCACACTAGGCTAATTGTTTTAGTGCTATAAAAGCCCCATAAAACAATTTGTCCTCTTTTCTTCCAGCGCAAAATCACCCGGCAATTAGACCTGACCACATCTAACCATGCCTCCCTGCTATCCATTCATCCCTTAGCACCCAGAATCCCCCAGTGGAAGAAAATAGGATTATTTTCTTGTCCTCCGTTTTGGAGGGTATGCTAGATAGTTTCCCCCTGTATTTTACATTTTGCCTCGTCAGCGTTACCTGCGTAAGGGAGATACATTGAAAACAGCAGGTTCCTAAGCAATTCCGTCTGGAACGAACTGATACAGCTACGTTAGTGTTTTGGGTTGTTCAGTGTATTGTATTTGTAAAGTATGCGAATCCTTATCAATCCATAGCAAGAACAATAGAAAAGTATAGGCTTTAATGTATAAAGTCATTAAAGCTATAAGCTGGCAGCAAGGCCAGAAGGCCATATTGAATGGAATGGATCAGAGAGGATTTGTTATAATAGAATGATTCAGGAATGGCTGGTCCTTTGTTCAATGTGTGTATCATTCGTTACAGCCACCCGCCACACCAATTAAAGTGAATCAGTTGGTTTGCTGTAGTTCAGCCCAGTTCCCATCACTGCTCAGTATAACTGGGCCTTCTAGGGTGTGTACAGGGGAGAGAGGATTCAATTTCATCTATCTGTAGAATATGGACAATATGCTTATCGTTGATCGTTGGTGTAATTGTTTGCTGCTATAACTAGCCTCCACTCTTCTGGGAAGGCTTTCCTCGAGATGTTGGAACATTGCTGCGGGGACTTGCTTCCATTCAGCCACAAGAGCATTAGTGAGGTCGGCCAATGTTCTTGGGTGATTAGGCCTGGCTCGCAGTCGGCTTTCCAATTCATCCAAAAGGTATTCGATGGGGTTGAGGTCAGGGCTCTGTGCAGGCCAGTTAAGTTCTTCCACACCAATCTCAAACAAACCATTTCTGTATGGAACTCACTTTGTGCACTGGGGCATTGTCGTGCTGAAACTATAAAGGGCCTTCCCAAAACAGCTGGAAGCACAGAATCGTCTAGATTGTCATTGTATGCTGTAGCGTTAAGATTTCCCATCACTGGAACTAAGGGGCCTAGCCCAAACCATGAAAAACAGCCCCAGACCAGTATTCCTCCTCCACCAAACTTTACAGTTCGCGTTATGCATTAAGGCAGGTCGTTTTCTCCAGGCATCCGCCAAATCTAGATTAGTCCATCAGACTGCCAGATGGTGAAGCGTGATTCATCACTCCAGAGAACGCGTTTCCACTGCCCTAGAGTCCAATAGCGGCGAGCTTTACACCACTCTAGCCGACGCTTGGCATTGTGCATGGTGATCTTAGGCTTGTGTGTGGCTGCTCGGCCATGGAAACCCATTTCATGAATCTCCCGACGAACAGTGCTTATGCTGACGTTGCTTGATAGTGAGTGTTACAACCGAAGACAGACTATTTTTACACGTTACATGCTTCACACCTGGCGGTCCCGTCCTGTGAGCTTGTGTGGCCTACCGCTTCATGGCTGAGCCCTTGTTGCTCCTAGACGTTTCCACTTCACAATAACAGCACTTACAGTTGACCGGGGCAGCTCTAGTAGGGCATACATTTGATGAACTGACTTGTTGGAAATGTGGCATCCTATGACGGTGCCACGTTGAAAGTCACTGAACTCTTCAGTAAAGCCATTCTACTGCCAATGTTTGTCTATAGAGATTACATGGCTGTGTGCTCGATTTTATACACCTGTCAACAACAGGTCTGGCTGAAATAGCCCAATCCACTAATTTGAAGAGCTGTCCACATACTTTTGCGGGAGGAGAGAGGTATAGAGAGGGAGGTGGAGAGCAAAGAAAGGGAGGAGGACTGCGACTGCATTCAACATTGATGAGGCTCCTGCGTCTGCGATCGATACCTCCAGCCCTCTTCACGCAATTACACGTCAGCACGTGCTCGCATGATGCATTACAGTGGACACGGATGATTACCCGTTGCCAATAGGAGCTGCAGGATCCCATTTATACACATACTGTAGGTAGCCTATAAGGAAGGCCAATACAAGACACAGAAGAGACAAAGGAGAAAAAAACAAACGCCACTGTGTTGTTCAGTGTTCAGATACAGGTTGAGGAGGGTTGTCTGGTAAATTGTCACCCGTATGTGACAGAGTGAGGGGCCGAGAGTGAGGGGCCGGGAGTGTAATTGTCTCCCTTTGTGGTGATGCAGAGGGGGTCGATATGACATGTGGTACGGCGGCTTTTTGCTGCTCACTCTTCCTCTGTCAATACGGCCACGAATTCTCAGAGGGCCCCCCGCCACACCACGTCGTCCCCCCCCCCCCCCCCCCTCCAACCCATATTTGAATCCCCATCTCTCCACCCCTCCTTCTCAACCCCCCGTTCTGGTCAACTGTAGGATGAGAGCACTTTGTGAGTCAATATCTGATCCAACATTAGGTCACCTTCTTCATGGGATTATTACTGTCTGAAGAATGCGCAATAGTGCTGATCAAGATACGTTTCAGAGAGAAAAAGAGAGTGGGAGGGGGGGAGAGGACAGAATGAGCGAGAGAAGAGGGAGAACTCAGCGGGATAGAAATGAGTTCAATAATGATGAAGCCTTGTCGGTGTGCCGCTGAGCCTGGCCTTTTAAACGGGGTTTGAAAACAAATTGAGGAGGAAAAGAGGAATGAAAACTGGTGTTTAATACATATTAATCAAATGTCAATGCTAAGGATTGGAAATAAAAAGGGGGGAGATTTTTGCTGAACAAATGGAGCGGAGGCTCCCTGTCTATCTTTGCCGTATGGCCGCCAATGGGGAAGCCATTCACTCACAGACAGCACTCTGGGAAATTAAAACCGGAGAATGTGATTGGTCGAAATGTCGTTACAGTAGAGTCCCGGCTCTCGCTGGCGCTTATTGGATTCCAAACCAACATCGTGTTTCAGGATCAGTTGAGCCGAGCCCTGGTGGCTACGTGTGAACACTTTGAGCTGATTTGGGATATTGGGGGTGTAGTGGTGGAACATGAGGAGATTCTGTCGGAACATTGCTTCTGGACAAAGAGAATACGAGGCAGTGATAACAACGTGAGTCACCACAGTAGGTCGAAAGTAAAGCCAATTTACATCTCGCTCTGTCTATTGCTTCCGTCTATCATACCCATTTCCCCCAGCCTTATCCATCAACGTCAGTTGGGAGTATATTGCAGATTGCCATTCATGTCATTTCTCAATAGACAGTTTTGACAGTGTGGTTCATCGATATAAATTGAAATCTGAACAGAAAATCATCTTGAGACGTTAGGTGACAGAGGGTTAAGTGAAGGGATACGCGTCTTGCACCACTGAGCTAGGAGACACGGCTAAATGAATAACCTCTCACACACGCACGCGCGCACACACCCGCGCACACACACTTATCACCCTGTACAGGGAGACGCAGTCACACATCGTCGAGTCTAAGTGAAGATACATTTTTTCCGTGTGAAAGGAGAGACTGACTCACCGTTGCAGGGAGAAGGGAAGGGAAGGGAAGGAAGGATGGGGGAGGAGAAGGGAAAACGACAGGAGGGGGACAATATCACACCACGGAGAGCTAGGGAAATCTTGGGGGTGTGAAAGAGGGGTAAGATAGGAAAGAGGGAGAAACACAGCGGGCTCTTTAGAGGAGAGGAGCAGGTGAATCACACAGTGCTTGGCACCCATGTGTTCAGACCTCTGTTAGGGAGACTAGCCGCCCTGAGTCTGAAGTAGAAAGGCAACTACTCAAATACCTGTTTCATACTCTTGTCCAAATCCCTACTTACACTGGCGACGTCACTAAACAAACAATACTATGCTGTGGTAATCTCTCTATTCAAAACCTGGCCAGCGGGACAAACGTCTCTATGTCCCTCATGAGAAAATTGTTGTAGGCCAGGACAAAACAGGAGAACACAGAACCAGACAGCCCCCACAGAGCTAGCCTATAGCCAGACACAGGTAACAAGCTAGTAGCTACACAAGAGTAGACAGTCGAGTGACAGATACTCATGCATATCCTAATGGTCAATCAGCTTCTCTACAACCGGTGCAGCACCACTCAACATACCCCCTCGCAGCTGTGTATCCCTCCAGCTCCATCTATCTCCCTCGCTCTCTCTGAATTTCACTCATTTCCTCATCTATCTCTCCCTCTCTCTTATCTCCCCCACCCCTTCCTCCTCTCTCTCTCTCTCTCTCTCTCTCTCTCTCTCTCTCTCTCTCTCTCTCTCTCTCTCTCTCTCTCTCTCTCTCTCTCTCTCTCTCTCTCTCTCTCTCTCTCTCTCTCTCTCTCTCTCTCTCTCTCCATCCCCTTCTCTCTCTCCTCCCCCCTCTTCCTCTCTGGTCAGAAGAAATTATGCCACATCATTTGCATTCATTAACATTTCAGAAAGAGTGATCTTTAGAAACACTGCTGCCGGAGAGTGCCATCTTTAATTCATCACAAACACCCCCACTTCCTCTTCACGCCATCCCCCTCTCCTGTCCTCTGCTACGCCTCTCCTTCTCCCCCATCCTACCCTCCTTCCCCTCTTCCTGCTGTCTTCCATACTTCCTTCCACCCTACTGTCACACACATGCACACGCGCACACACACACACACACACACACACACACACACACACACACACACACACACACACACACACACACACACACACACACACACACACACACACACACAGTTGAGGGTCTCCGATCCTCAGACAGGCTCTCCAGCGACCCTGTGCTCCGGCACTTATTAGAAAAGAAATGTGGCTTCCAATTAGACCAGTCGTCCTCTGCCTGCGACAGGCAGCCTATACCCCATTGGCATCTATCTCCCTTCCTCACACATAAACACACACACACACACACACACACACACACACACACACACACACACACACACACACACACACACACACACACACACACACACACACACACACACACACACACACACACACACACACACACACACACACACACACCCCTCTCTAGCACACACTAACACACACACCCTCTCGCTTACACACTCTAACACACACACGTTCTTTAATCACACTGTCTGTGGACCTCCAGCCTCAGTCTGGTTTTCAAGGCCATAATTAGTAGCATTCATTCTCCAGCTATCTACCTGACCTTTAGAGAAAGCAATGACCATTCCATCCAGAAACACACACTCACTTTCAGCCCCATAGGAGTAGAGCAGAGCAGACCCCCATCTCTGAGTCTATACTATTTGTGTGTGTGTGTTGTGTGTTTATTATGTAGATCATTGCTTGTGTTTGCTGGTGTGTATTCAACTGTGTACAATCTAGCCTTAACATGGAAGATAACTTCCTTTTAATGGTAATAGTTTCCTGTCTCTCTCTGAGAGGAGAACGCTGTGATAGACCAATAGGTGTCAGTGAGGGCAGAGTGACTCATCTGAAGGGAAAGAATCCACCAATCAATGGAGGTGAAATTACAGCCACATTGATTCCATCTTTATGAGAAGAGAGCATTGATTGGATGGATGCACATAGAGACTGAAATGAAGAGGAGATAAGGGGTTGTCCTTATTTACTCTCATAAGATTGCCTGACTGAAGAGGATATGTCCAATAGACAATAAGTTAGGCACACACACACACACACACACACACACACACACACACACACACACACACACACACACACACACACACACACACACACACACACACACACACACACACACACACACACACACACACACACACACACACACACACACACAAGATCCATTCAAACAAAGGGAGATTGTTTTGTTAGTCATCGATAGCTAGCTAGATACCATAGCATGTCGGTGACCAATCTCTTACTATAGCCCTGAGGAACCACACTGTTAGATGTTTATAAAAGAGGCCCGGGTGTTAACTGTAGCGTTGAAAAATCTAAAAGCTATTTGATACCATGCCACCAATGGAATTACAATGCCTAACTGTGCTCCTCCGACGTGAGGGGTACTAGTTAGATCAACTCAATGGCCTTTGGAGTCATAAGAGAAAGGAATGCATCTTATCCACTGCATCAATCTGCTGTTCACTTTGATGAAAGTGAAATTGAAAATTGTACTATGCAGGGTAAAACCACATGAACACAATCTAGTGAAAATACATTATTCTATGTACAGACAAAACTGTTCAAACTTGATATCAATCTCTCTTTCACAGCAGAGGAAAGATGATATTCCCCTGGATGGAAGCATGAATGAGAACACCACTGAGGGAATTTCAAGATCCCATAAGCAAGCTATCATTTAATGTGTTCTCTCAGGGACCAATCAAAACACAGCATTTCAGCAACACTGTCCCCTCTGGATGTATAAACACTGCTCAACGATGTTTCAGACTGAGTTAGACACACGAGACACACACACACACACAAACTTCAACGGACCATTGCAAGTTACTGTACAAGCAGACAAAGTATCATGAGTACACCATTTCTAAATCAGGACATGGAGACATGGAGAGACCTAAAGAAATAGTCCTTCCATCAGCATGATGCATGCATATACAGTATATAACAAAAATATAAAAGCAACATGCAACAATTTCAAAGATTATACTGAGTTACAGTTCATATAATCAGTCAATTGAAATAAATTCATTAGGCCCTAATCTATGGATTTCCCGTGACTGGGAATACAGATATGCATCTGTTGGTCACAGATACCTTAAAAACAAGGAAGGAGTGTGGATCAGAACCAGTCAGTATCTGGTGCGTGTACCACCATTTGCCTCATGCAGCGCGACACATCTCCTTCGGAGTTGAAAAGACTTTTGATTGTGGCCTGTGGAATGTTGTCCCACTCCTCTTCAATGGCTGTGCGAAGTTTCTGGATATTGTCAAGAACTGGAACATGCTGTCGTACACGTCGATCCTGAGCATCCCAAAAATGTTCAATGGGTGAAATGTCTGGTGAGTATGCAGGCCATGGAAAAACTGGGACATTTTCAGCTTCCAGGAATTGTGTACAGATCCTTGCGACATGGGGCCGTGCATTATCATGCTGAAACATGAGGTGATGGTGGAGGATGAATGGCACAACAATGGGCCTCAGGATCTCATCATGGTATCTCTGAGCATTCAAATTGCAATCGATAAAATGCAATTGTTTTCGTTGTTCGTAGCTTATGCCTGCCCATACCATAACCCCACCGCCACTATGGTGCACTCTGTTCACATTGTTAACATCAGCAAACAGCTCGCCCACACAACACCATACATGATGTCTGCCATCTGCACAGTACAGTTGAAACCGGGCTTCAACAGCAGTCAGGTCAAAACCCTGGTGAGGACGACAAGCACGCAAATGAGCGTCCCTGAGACAGTTTTGGATTGTGCAACCCCACAGTTTCATCAGCTGTCCAGGTCACTTTTCTCAGACCATCCTGCAGGTGAAGAAGATGGATTTGATGGATTTCGGCTGGCTGGTGACAAATGGTCTGCGGTTGTGAGGCCATTTAGACATACTGCCAAATTCTCTAAAACAACGTTGAAGGCGGCTTATGGTACAGAAATTAACATTGTTTTATTGTCCCCGGCACAAGGTGCAGCTGTGTAATGATTCTGCTGTTTAATTAGCTTTTTAATATGACACCTGTCAGGTGGATGGATTATCTTGGCAAAGGAGAAATGCTCATTAACAGGGATGTGAACAAATTTGTCCACAACATTTGAGAGAAACAAGCTTTTTGTGCTTATGGAACATTTCTGGGAACTGCCACACCTGTCAGGTCACTAACAAGGATGTAAACACATTTGTGCACAACATTTTTGAAAAATAAGCTTTTTGTGCATATATAACATTTCGCTTTGTGCACGGGGCATTGTCATGCTGAAAGAGAAAAGTGCCTTCCCCAAACTGTTGCCACAAAGTTGGAAGCACAGAATCGTCCAGAATATCATTGTATGCTGTAGCATTAAGATTTCCCTTCACTGGAAGTATGGGGCCTAGTCCGAACTATGAAAAACAAGCCCAGACCATTATTCCTCCTCCACCAAACTTTACAGTTGGCGCTATGCATCGGGGCAGGTAGCATTTTCATGGCATCCGCCAAACCCAGATTAATCCGTCGCACTGCCAGAAACACAGATTCGTCCGTCGGACTGCCAGATGGTGAAGCGTGATTCATCACTCCAGAGAACAGGTTTCCACTGCTCCAGAGTCTAATGGCAGTGAGCTGTACAACACTTCAGCCGACATTTGGCATTGCGCATGGTCATCTTAGGCTTGTGTGCAACTGCTCGGCCATTGAAGCTCCCGACGAAAAGTTTTTGTGTTCTTGTGCTGACGTTGCTTCCAGAGGCAGTTTGGAACTCGGTAGTGAGTGTTGCAACCGAGTACAAACGATTTGTATGAACTACGCGCTTCAGCACTCAGCGGTCCTGTTCTGTGAGTTTGTGTGGCCTATCACTTTGCGGCTGAGCTGTTGTTGATCCTAGACGTTTCCACTTCACAATAACAGCACCTACAGTTGACAGAGGCAGCTCTAGCAGGTCATACATTTTACAAACTGCGTTGTTGGAAAGGTGGCATCCTATGACGATGCTACGTTGAAGGTCACTGAGCTCTTCAGTAAGACCATTCTACTGCCAATGTTTGTCTAAGTAGATTGCATGGCTGTGTGCTCAATTTTATACACCGGTCAGCAATGTGTGTGGTTGAAATACCCGAATCCACAAATTTTAAGGGGTGTCCACATACTTTTGTATATATACAGTCCAGTCAAAAGTTTGGACACAGCTACTCATTCAAAGGATTTATTTGTACTATTTTCTGCATTGTAAAATAATAGTGAAGACATCAAAACTATGAAATAACACATATGGAATCGTGTAGTAACCACTAAGTGCAAACCAGTTGGGATGGTATATTGCTGCAGATGCTGTGGTAGCCATGCTGGTTAAGTATGCCTTGAATTCTACTAAAATCACAGACAGTGTCACCAGCAAAGCACCCCTACACCATCACACCTCCTCCTCCATGCTTCACGGTGGGACCAACACATTCGGAGATCATCCATTCACCTTCTCTGTCTCTCACAAAGACACAGCAGTTGGAACCAAAAATCTCACATTTGGACTCATCACACCAAAGGACAGATTTCCACCAGTCTAATGTCCATTGCTCGTGTTTCTTGGCCCAAGCAAGTCTCTTCTTATTATTGATGTCCTTTAGTAGTGGTTTCTTTGCAGAAATTCGACCATGAAGGATTATTTCACACAATCACATATTCTCTGAACAGTTGATGTTGAGATGTGTTATTTGAACTCTGTGAAGCATTTATTTGGGCTGCAATCTGAGGCTGGGAACTCTAATGAACTTATCCTCAGCAGCAGAGGTAACTCTGAGACTTCCTTTCCTGTGGTGGATGTCATGAGAGCCAGTTTCATCATAGCGCTTGATGGTTTTTGCAACTGCACTTGAAGAAACTTTCAAAGTTCTTGAAATGTTCCGGATTGACTGACCTTCATGTCTTAAAGTAATTATGGACTGTCGTTTCTCTTTGCTTATTTGAGCTGTTCTTGCCATAATATGGACTTGGTATTTTACCAAATAGGGCTATCTTTTGTATACCACCCTTACCTTGTCACAACATATCTGATTGGCTCAAACGCATTAAGAAGGAAATACATTCCACAAATTAAAAACAAACTTTTAACAAGGCACACATGTTCATTGAAATGCCTTCCAGGTGATTACCTGGTTGAGAGAATGCTACGAGTGTGCAAAGCTGTCATCAAGGCAAGGGTGGCTACTTTGAAGAATCTCAAATATAAAATATATTTTGATTTGTTTAACACGTTTTTGGTTACTACATGATTCCATATGTGTTATTTCATAGTTTTGATGTCTCCACTATTATTCTACAACGTAGAAAATAGTACAAATAAAGAAAAACCCTGGAATGAGTAGGTGAGACCCCTTGACCTTTTCCACATTTTGTTACGTTAAATCCTCATCAATCTACACACAATATCCAATAATGACGTTGGCAAAAACAGGTTTTTAGAAATGGATGAAAGAAGAATGGGAGAAACTCCCCAAATACAGTTATGCCAAGCTTGTAGTGTCATACCCAAGAAGACTCAATGCTGTAATTGCTGCCAAAGGTGGTTCAACAAAGTACAGGGGTAAATGGTCTGAATACTTAAGTAAATGTCATATTTCAGTTTTTTATTTGGAATAAATTAGCAAAAATGTCTAAAAACCTGTTTTTGCTTTGTCATTATGGGGTATTGTGTGCAGATTTATGAGGAGAAAAACAAATGTAATACATTTTAGAATAAGGCTGTAACCTACCAAAATGTGGAAAAAGTCAAGGGATCTGAATATATAGAGTGCATTTAGAAAGTATTCAGACCTATTGACTTCATCCACATTTTGTTACGTTACAGCCTTATTCTAAAATGTATTTAATAGTTTTTTTGTTGTGGTACAATAGAATTCTGTGGATTCAAGTCTGACTCAGCGAAAACCTCACTACTAAATCAGATCAAGAAAATCAATATAAGAATAAATGTTTCAGACTATGTGAGAGAAAGAAAAGAGAGAGAGACACTAGACAGAGAGTGAGCAAGGAGGAGAGAGATAAATGGAGAGAGGGAGAGAGAGAAAAACAGAGATAGACATTTAAATTTTTTCTGTCTGTTCAAATATCTCAACACCTCTCAGCCAACTACCCTGAAATGCATTCTGAAAGTATTCAGACCCCTTCCCAATTTCCACATTTTGTTACGTCACAGCCTTATCCTAAAATTGATTCAATCATTTTTTCCCCTCATCAATTTACCCACAATACCCTATAACGACAAAGAAACATTAAACATTAAAACATTTGTGCAAATTTATGAAAAATAAAAACAGTAAAAACCTTATTTACATTGTAAAGGGTCTAAATACTTATGTAAATGTCATATTTCAGTTTTAAATGTTTTATAAATGAGCAAAAATGTCTAAAAACCTGTTTTTGCTTTGTCATTATGGGGTATTGTGTGTAGATTGGTAAGGGAGAAAAAAAACTATTTAATCCGTTTTAGAATAAGGCTGTAACGTAACAAAATGTGGAAAAAGTCAAGGGGTCTGAATACTTTCCGAATGCATTGTATGCTTGGCCAAACAACAGCAATTAAGCTATTATCCAGATAGAGTTAATGGACGCCTTACTAGACTCCCTAAAATATAAGAACACTCATTTAAAGTAATATGACCTCAGCAAGCCTGTCTAGTACAGTACCTGGTCATTTACTGTAGTAGAACGATGTAATTACTATCAACATCCAGACTGGACACAGCACAAACACTCCTTATGAGTGAGACTGTGAGATTATATGGGCTATGGTTCACTGTTTTACACCACAAGGCTCTCAAGTACTTGGCTTCCTTCCCAGACCCCACACACCTTCTGCCAATCTCTCTCACTAACTCTCCTCTCTCACTCTCTTCCCTCCCTATGCTCTTTCAATTTTGTATATGTCCTCTCTCTCTCTTTCCCTCTCTCCTCCCATCACTTTCCTCCCTTCCCGCCCAACATCAATCCCTGTTTCACTACTCTTTCCCTGTCCTCCCTCTTCTCCCTTTCTTTTTCAAGTACAGTAATCGTATGTAAAAGAGCAGGTTTTGTAGAAAACACCACCACATAATGGAAACTGCACAACAAGAGCAAAAGGAATACACACAATCAATATTCCATCTAATTCCATCCAATTTGACATGAGCCGTAGGGTCCTGAAGTTACTGTATCACATTGCTACATTGCTACATTGCTACAAATGCCGCCAGTTTCAAATATGTGACCCATTTCAGGAAGCTAGGCGTGTGTTGCACGTCACTACTTCACAGGAGAGGCATTTGAACTAAAACATTTATTTTTTTATCAAAATGCATTTATAGGCAGAAATGCCTTCTGGAACATTTGGAACTTTCATGTGATTTAAAAACAAACTTTTATGCCATCTGTAAATAAGAATAAAATTGTTAAATTACGAGCCTAGTTGGTTTAGCCACAGAAAAAGGGAGGAACCTGCCCGGTGGAAGCAGAGTATCATTGCAAATGCAGAGAGAGTCGAAAATAGAACGCTGCTGTATAAAACACCTGTCTCCGGATTACATCTTCAAACTAAGGGCAACCATGGCATCCATGACAGAGGGAGAAGCGTTCATCCATGTATACGGGTAAGAGTCTAGCAAAATATTCAGATATTATACATTTCAAATTTAGTCAGAAAGTAATTTTCATTGTAAGTTAAAACGCACTGTTAGCTAGCTAGCTAATGTTAGCTGGCTGACTTGCTAGCTAACGTTACGTGTAGGATTTGTGTAGTAATATTATTAGTATCTCAGAAATCCATTTGCATTGCTAGTTATAGCCTAATGTTAGCTAGCTAGCTAACATTGAACCTAGTTGATTAGCTTTAGCTACCTGCAGATTCATGCACGGTGGCTAGCTATGGCAATCAGTTTATATTATTAGTAGTATGGGTTGGGACTATGGTTCATTGTTTAGCTAGCTAGCTAGCTAGATGTCTAAACAAAAGACTCGACTATGCAAGTAACCATTTTACTGTACTGTTTACACCTTCTGTATCCTGTGCATGTGACAAATAAACTTGGATGTTATTTGATATAGTGTGTGTTTATCAGAGATGGTAATATGAAGAACAACATGACCTGCAACACAGTCGGAATAGGATAAAGGCCAAGGACTAGATAGTGCATTTATTTTGCTACTATTTTCACCACTTTTAGTCTTGAAACCTTTGGTTGTTTACTACACTACACTACACTACACTACCTTACTCACTCTGTTTAGCACATGGCCTCACATGTGAATCCTTAAAGAGATGGTTGTGGCTACGGCTTAAGAGGGTGTGAACGATGCTCAATGGGTGTAGACAAAAAAGAGCTCTCCAATAGGTGTACTAAAACACTCAAGGACCATCTTCACAAAAGTGGGGTTACAAGTTCATTAACTTTCAAAGCAGAATTACTTTCCCATTGTTCCTTAATTGCAGTGCATGATATACCATTTTGTAGCTCTGAGTCTCTACTTTTATCCAATGTAAAAAATAAACACAATTTCAAATGTTGCTACGTAAGACCGAATCAAGGTGATGGGTCACATACGTAGAGAACAAGCATGACTCTGAAAAGTCCAACCTCATGTTGATTTTGGAGAGCTGGCATGGAGAACATGACAATGGAATTAGAGAGGTTAACCTCAGTTTGACCCTCTCATCACTGCAACTACACAGCAGGTTCTGCTCAAACTGACACACACACATACGCATACGCACACACTAATCCAAGAGCCCGTTGCGTAAGGCTGTTGGGGGCAGTGAACCGTGCTTGATGGGTTATCCTGGGTGAGTTACAGTGTCTTTGTTACGACCAGAGCAGGAAATAGTGCTGAGTAAACACGTTGATGTCATCTCAATTACCTCTCCTCTCACTGCAGGCCTCTGATTGAAACAATGACGATCATCATTAGTAATGGAAGTGTGTGTGTGTGTCAATTTCAGGATTACATGCTGCATAGTGGTGAGTGGAGTGAGAGAGAAACAGATCATGTCTGTCTATGTGAGTATAAAGTATGTGAGAGAGAGAGAGACAAAATGAAAGGGAGGGGGGACTGTGTTATGTGTGTGTGTGTGTGTGTGTGTGTCTCAGATGACCCTCTGTGATTCGCTTGGCTGGGTTTTATATACAATGAACAAAACTATAAACGCAACATGTAAAGTGTTGGTCCCATGTTTCATGAGCTGAAATAAAAAATCCCCAAACATTTTCATTCGCACAAAAAGCTTATTTTTCAAAAATGTTGTGCACATATTGGTTTACATCCCTGTTAGTGAGCATGTCTCCTTTGCAAGATGATCCATCCACCTGACAGGTGTAGCATATCAAGAAGGTGTAGCATACCTTGTGCCGGGGACAATAAAAGGCCACTCTAAAATGTGCAGTTTTGTCACACAACACAATGCTACAGATGTCTCAAGTTTTGAGGGAGTGTGCAATTGTACACCAGAGCTGTTGCCAGAGAATTTAATGTTCATTTTTTTCTACCATAAGTTGCCTCCAACTTCGTTTTAGAGAATTTGGCAGTACGTCCAACCGGCCTCACAACCGCAGACCATGTGTATGGCGTTGTATGGGCGAGTGATTTGCTGATGTCAAAGTGGTGAACAGAGTGCCCCATGGTGGTGGGCTTATGGTATGGGCAGGCATAAGCTACGGACAATGAACACAATTGCATTTTATCAATGGCAATTTGAATGCACAGAGATACTGTGACAAGATCACGAGGCCCATTGTCGTGACATTCATCCCCCTGGCATCACCTCATGTTTCAGCAGGATAATACACAGACCCATGTTGCAAGGATCCTGAAAGCTGAAAATATCCCAGTTCTTCTTGGCCCTTCTTGGCCTGCATACTCACCAGACATGTCACCCATTGAGCATGTTTGGGATTCTCTGGATTTACGTGTACTCTCAATTGACAGAAACTTCGCACAGCCATTGCAGAGGCGTTCCACAGGCCACAATCAACAGCCTGATCAAGTCTATGCGAAGGATATGTGTCGCTCTGCATGAGGCAAATGGTGGTCACACCAGATACTGACTGGTTTTCTGATCCACGCCCCTACCTTTTTTAAGGTCCCTATCTGTGACCAACAGATGCATATCTGTATTCCCAGTCAAGTGAAATCCATAGAAATAAACGCAACAAGCAGCAATTTCAATGATTTTACTGAGTTACAGTTCATATAAGGAAATCAGTCAATTTAAATAAATTCCTTAGGCCCTAATCTATGGATTTCACTGGACTGGATAGGGGCGCAGCCATGGGTGGTCCTGGGAGGGCATAGGCCCATCCACTTGGGAGCCAGGTCCACCGCCTGGGGAGCCAAGCCCAGCAAATCAGAATTTGTTTTCCCCCACAAAAGGGCTTTATTACAGACAGAAATACTCCTCAGTTTCATCAGCTGTCCGGTCGGCTGGTCTCAGACGATCCCGCAGGTGAAGAAGGCAGATGTGGAGGTCCTGGGCTGGCGTGGTTACACATGGTCTGCCGTTGTGAGGCCGGTTGGACGTACTGCCAAATTCTATAAAATGACATTGGAGGCGACTTATGGTAGAACATGTAACATTCAATTCTCTGCAAACAGCTCTGGTTAACATTCCTGCAGTCAGTTGCCAATTGCACGTTCCCTCAAAACATGAGACATCTGTGGCATTGTGTTGTGTGACAAAACTGCACATTTTCAAGTGGCCTTTTATTGTCCCCAGCACAAGGTGCAAATGTGTAATGATCATGCTGTTTAATCAGCTTCTTGATATGCCACACCTGTGAATATGAAACAATTCTGGGATCTTTTATTTCAGCTCATGAAACATGGGACCAACACTTTACATGCTGCATTTATATTTTTGTTCAGTGTATATAAACACTGAAGGTCAGAGGGTTAAGAGATAGATGCATCTAACTGCCCTTCCCTGTCACACAGTGACACTGCCAAACACAGATAACTATCACAAGAGAGAGCGAGAGAGAGAGAGAGAGACTCCCATCTTATTTTTCACTTGAGCTAACCTTTCCAAGCAGACACTCTACTCACAAACAACAGAGCTATGGCCCAGAGAGTAACCACAAACTGAGCTATCTACAGATTTCACACAGTCCACAGCTGTTCATTCTGCCATCTCCATTGGCAGAGCTTCTGAGTCTGACTTAAAACATTGGGTGGCATTAACATGTAGAGAGAAGAGGGAAAAAAGAGAGGGGGAGAGAGTACTAACAGAGAGAGAGAGCGAGAGAGAGAGAGAAAGTGAAAAGGAGAGCAAGAGTAATTTAAAGAGGATAGAGAGCAGAAACTAATCCATAAAACTGATCCGCAGGCAGATTACAAAAACTAAGTACATATTCCTACTGTCAAAGCTCGTTCCCCTCAAGAATACAGAAGGCAACCAATGTACCACAGCACGCAATAAAAGGTTGCATTGGGGCATGCAGCCTCCTCTGTAGTGTATTCAATGTAATTAAACCGTGTTGTTAACAGTGTTTGGATGCAACACAAAATTGACTTGAGACTCTTTTAATATTCCCCACTGGCTGAGAACAAGGCCTTGAGCGTCTGGCCTTCTGGTCCTCACTCTCCTTTCCATTTCTGTTCAGGCAGTAAACGGATGACCTCCAATAACCTTGAACGTCAGCGAAGACTGCATTTCAATCAAAGTAGAATTATCGCCATGGCTTGTGGGGCCCGTGAGGCGCTAAGCCCAAATTGAGTGTGTGGCTTAGACAATTTAACAGTAATATGTAGGTGTGAGCGTGTCACTCGGTAGAACGCGGATACTCTCTGAGATGGCTTCGTACAGTCACAACGCACTCAGTGGAATCAATTTAGCTTTACCCTCCCTTGGCCAACGAAGTGACATACAGGTAATTGCTGTAGGCCTGTGTCGTGTATTCCCAGACCTAGCGCTCTGTGTACCAGCGGGACTGTGTGGCTAGGCCAGTGTGAATGAGAGACAGACCACAGTAAGTACTATAAACCCTGGATACCCTAACCATTAGCAATGTGTGTGCATGTCTGTGTGCCTGTATGTCACACTCTACCTCAGGGAGCTTGTTAGCTCCAGTCCACACACGCACACGCACACGCACACATACACACACACACAGGGCTCAGTGAGCATCACCCCCAGGGCCCTCTCTCCTTACCACAACACACATCTCAATGCTACAGGGTCTCAGCCCCAGAGGACTGCAGCAACCAGAGACCCATCAACAACATCACAGAAACATACCAGGACATGCTGCACCGCAAACAGAGTGGAGAGCGAGGAAGGAGAGAGGGAGGAGGAGGAAGAGAGAGAACGGGAGAGAGAGAGAGAGGAGGAAGAGAGAGAACGGGAGAGAGAGAGAGGGAGAGAGAGAGAGAGAGAGAGAGAGAGGGATAAATACAGTACCGAATAGATCCAGTCTAGAAATGCAAGGGAATAAGAGAGAAAGAGAGGCAGAGAAAGAGAGAAAGACAGGATGAGACGGGGAGAAATAGAGATAAGACAAAGAGAATAGGAGCTTAAGAAGAAGAAGAAGCAATCTCTTACCTGTGTTTGTGTAACGTCTAAACATGGTTATATCTAGCCAGCTGTCCTGGGATGTGGGCTAACTAGACCCCAGGGGAACAAGTAGTATCTAGGATGTGTTCCACCCGCAGTTTACATTACAAATTGTACCTGATACGGATATGAAGCACCTTGTGATGTATTTGCTCAACATACAAGCTGGGAGAAACACACTCACACAGAGACACACGCACGCACGCACAAACTCTCTCACACACACACACACACACACACACACACACACACACACACACACACACACACACACACACACACACACACACACACACACACACACACACACACACACACACACACACACACACACACACACACACAGAGACACATGCAAGCGCGCACACACACAAGCATGCACGCACGCACACACAAGTACGCACGCACACAAAAACTCTCACACACACACACTTTCTCTCTCACACACCCACTCACAGTCTGCTAATGGCCTCCTGAGGGTAGACGCTCACTCAGACACCGGCACAAAATCACCAGAGCTCTCTCATACACACCAAGGAGCTTACAGCAATCTCTGGAGAAGTTATTCAACAGTACTACCTGCCTGCTATAATAGCAGCGACAGGTACGAACAATTGCCAAAGACTCCAGTCACCCAAGACATGGACTGTTCTCTCTGCCCCCGTCTGGCAGGTGGTACCGGAGCATCGACAGCCTCCGAGACTGTTGGTCCGCAGGCGGTATCGGAGCATCGACAGGCTCCGAGACTGTTGGTCCGCAGGCGGTATCGGAGCATCGACAGGCTCCGAGACTGTTGGTCCGCAGGCGGTACCGGAGCATCGACAGGCTCCGAGACTGTTGGTCCTCAGGCGGTACCTGTGGACCAACAGGCTCCGAGACAGCTTCTACCCCCCAGGCCATAAGACTGTTGAACTACTGTCAAGAGCTACCTGCACTGACTCTATGCTCATCCATAGGTCTCCACCTGCTCAGACACACACACACCTCCACTGACACTTTTACAAACACGCTCACACATACACCCACACTCCCACACTCACTACTTACGCCACACACATACACTCACACTCACACTCACACACATAAACACTCAACCACTGCTATCTTGATTATATTGATTATTATATTTATTATTATATTTATCCTGCTACCAGTCACTGTTGTGTTACAGCCTGAATTTAAAATGGATTAAATGGATTATCTTTTGTACCTTGCCTACAAACAATACCCCGTAATGTCACAGTGGAATTATAGTGGGAAGAAAAATTATGTGAACCCTTTAGAATTACCTGGATTTTTGCATAAATTGGTCATAAAATTGTATCTCACAACAGTCACAACAATAGACAAACAGTCTGCTTAAACTAATAACACACAAACAATTATAATTGTTCATGTCTTTATTGAACACACTGTGTAAACATTCACAGTGCAGGTTGGAAAAAGTATGTGAACCCTTGGATTTAATAACAGATTGACTCTCCTTTGGCAGCAATAACCTCAACCAAACGTTTTCTGTAGTTGTGGATCAGACCTGCACAATGGTCAGGAGGTGTTTTGGACCATTCCTCTTTACAAAACTGTTTGAGTTACACAATATTCTTGTGATGTCTGGTGTGAACCGCTCTCTTGAGGTCATGCCACAGCATCTCAATCAGTTTGAGGTCAGGACTCTGACTGGGCCACTCCAGAAGGCGTATTTTCTTATGTTGTTGATTTACTTCTGTGTTTTGGGTCGTTGTCCTGTTGCATCACCCAACTTCTGTTGAGCTTCAATTGGAGACAGATGACCTTACATTATCCTGCAAAATGTCTTGATAAACTTGGTTAAAAAAAAATCCGTCGATTATAGCAAGCTGTCCAGGCCCTGAGGCAGCAAAGCAGCCCCAAACCATGACGCTGCCTCCACCATACTTTACAGTTGGGATGAGGTTTTGATGTTGGTGTGCTGTGCCTTTTTTTCTCCACACATAGTGTTGTGTGTTCCTTCCAAACAACAAAACTTTAGTTTAATTTGTCCACAGAATATTTTGCCAGTAGCGCTGTGGAACATCCAGGTGCTCTTTAGCGAACTCCAGATGTGCAGCAGTGATTATTTTGGGACAGCAGTGGCTTCTTCCATGGTGTCCTCCCATGACCACCATTCTGGTTTAGTGTGTTACGTATTGTAGACTCGTCAACAGAGATGTTAGCATGTTCCAGAGATTTCTGTAAGTCTTTAGCTGACACTCTAGGATTCTTCTAACCTCATTGAGCATTCTGTGCTGTGCTCTTGCAGTCATCTTTGCAGGACGGCCACTCCTAGGGAGAGTAGCAACAGTGCTGAAATTTCTCCATTTATAGACAATTTGTCTTACCGTGGACTGACTTTTAGAGATACTTTTGTAACCCTTTCCAGCTTCATGCAAGTCAACCATTCTTAATCGTAGGTCTTCTGAGATCTCTTTGGTTCGAGGCATGGTTCACATCAGGCAATGCTTCTTGTGAGTGTTTTTAATGGGGCAGAGCAGCTCTAAAACAATCTCATCTCATTGATTGGACTCCAGGTTAGCCGACTCCTGACTCCAATTAGCTTTTGGAGAAGTCATTAGCCTAGGGGTTCACATCATTTTTCCAACTTACACTGTGACTGTTTAAATTATGTATTCAACATAGACAAGAAAAATTAAATAATTTGTGTTATTAGTTTAAGCAGACTGTTTTTGTCTATTGTTGTGACTTAGATGAAGATCAGACCAAATATAATGTGAAATTTAAGCAGAAATCCAGGTAATTCCAAACGGTTCACATACTTTTTCTTGCCACTGTATGTTTTCAGATTTTTTTCCCAATTAATTTAAAATTAAAAGCTGAAAAGTCAATAAGTATTCAACCCCTTTGTTATGGCAAGCCTAAATAAGTTCAGGAGTACAAATGTGCTTCAGAAGTCACATAATAAGTTGCATGGACTCACTCTGTGTTCAATAATAGCGTTTAATATAATATAAAGGATAAAAAAGAAATGTAATGGAGCTAAGCACAGGCAAAATCTTAGAGGAAAATCTGGTTCAGTCTGCTTTCACCAGACACTGGGAGATGAGTTCACCTTTCAGCAGGACAATACCTAAAACACAAGGCCAAATCTACACTGGAGTTGCTTACCAAGAAGACTGTGAGTGTTACAGTTGAGTAGCCGAGTTACAGTTTTTACTTAAATCTACTTGACAATCTATGGCAAGACCTGAAAATGGTTGTCTAGCAATGATCAACAACCAATTGACAGAGCTTGAAGAATTTTGAAAGGAATAATGGGCAAATGTTGCACAAACCAGGTCTGTAAATCTCTTAGAGACTTACCCAGAAAGACTCACAGCTGTAATTGCTGCCGAAGTTGCTTCTATAAAGTATTGAGTCAGTGGTGTGAATACTTATGTAAATTAGATATTTCAGTATTTCATTTTCAATACATTTCTAAAAACGTGTCTTTACTTTATGGGGTATTGTGTGTAGATGGGTGAGAGACACAAATGAATGTAATCCCTTTTGAATTCAGGCTGTAACACAACAAAATGTGGAATAAGTGAAGTGGTCTGAATACTTCCTAAAGGCACTGTGTATTATTACTGTATTCCTGCACTGTTGGGAAAGAGCTCGCAAGTTCACTTTACTGGTTGACTCCTGTTGAGCAAGGCAGTTAACTCCCATAACAACAAATGCTCCTCGGGCGCCGATGACGTAGACGTCGATTAAGGCAGCCCCCCGCACCTCTCTGATTCAGAGGGGTTGCGTTAAATGCGGAAGACATATTTCGGTTGAATGCATTCAGTTGTACAACTGACTAGGAAGGTG